>NW_017675703.1:0-3772 GCF_001879085.1 Nicotiana attenuata
GTAGGAGCGGTGCTATGAGGCAAGTGACTATTGAAGTCCCGCTGAGGGCAATCTTTTAAGGAAATCGGGTCAAGCAGATGTGTGGCTAAAGCCTTTGATTGGCCCTGTTGAGAGAGCTAAGCTAGATAGCCACCGTTCCTTGACTTTGATGAATGACATTGTGCATGCTTCTTTAAAGGTATTTTTCAAACTTTTACTTTGTCATTTTTCTATCTTTGGGATTCTCATTCCCTTTCCTTTTCCCTTTTTAGGTCAATCTTATTGGCACAAAGATGATGAAAAGGGTTACCCTCTCAGAGCAGTTAGCGTGTGACTATCAATTAGAGGCGTATAATTGGAAGGAATAGTATGAAAGTCTTCACATTGATGTGGAGTACTTAGAGGAAAGTAAGAATACCTTAGAACAGCAGGTGCGGGCCTTGACTTCAGAATTGGCAATTGTAAAAGCTTCCTCAAGTCAAGCAGATAAAGAAAAGGCTCGTCTTGAAACTTCTTTCTCCGAGCAGTTGTCCAAGGCAAGTGAAGAGATTAGAGAGTTGAAGGTTCTCTTGGGTGAGAAAGAAGCTTATGCTGGTGAGCTCGTGCAGAATTTAACCCAAACCCAAGAAGACCTCCGGGCTTCTTCTGATAAGGTTTGTTCCTTAGAAAGTTCCCATGCCTCTCTTCAAGCTTATTACAAATCTGCCTTGGCTGAAATTGAAAAGTTGAAGAATGAAAATGCTGACTGGGAAAGAGATTATGAGATCCTTGAGGATAAGTCTGCCATGGAAGTGAGTTGGGCGTTTTTGAATTCTCGCCGTGATACCCTTGTTGAAGCTAGCCAAGAGAATTTTAACTTGGAGTCTGAGTTAGCTAAAATCAATGAAACTATTGAGAAGGCTCAGCAAAACCAAGATTTTCCTTCTCCCGTGGCCGAAGCTTCTGCAAATGTTGAAGTTGATATGGGTATCCCCACTCCTTCAAGCCAAGTTGAGCCCGCTGCTATTGATGCACCTGTTTCAGTTCCTTCATCTTCTTAGTGACAAGTTTAAGTTGTTTAAATTTCTTTGTATTGTTTTTTGGAAAATCGTGGTTAAAACCCTTGGTCTCATTTGAGGGTTTGTTTTGGAAACTTAAGTCCCCAGACCTTTTATGGGGCAATATGTATAAACAATTTTGCAGTTTATGACTAAGCTCATACTTAATCTAAGCTTTTTAAGAAGTTTCTCGTGCCTATATTGAACTTCCATTTTGTTTATTCTCGCCTTTATTTCTAAGGACTTACAGAATAATTTGCATTTTTATTGTTCAAAAATGCTTCTGTTAACTTCATGAATATTTAAATTAATCATGAATTTTATAAAAGAGGGCCCTTTTATATTCGACACTTAATGAAGAAGACGTCTCAACTTCATAACGGTGTTTAACATACGATAAAAGAAATAGGAATACATATGCTTCTTGAAATAACTTTGATAAGTTTTTATTTGAACTTTGTCTAGTTTGAATAACGCTTTACATGTATTTGAATTACATCTATAACTTTCTCGTAACTGTTTTTCTTGTAACAGATTTAAAAAAGAAAAATAAACACGAGGTTTTTATTTATAACTCGTTTCAATACATTGCCTTTACCCTAATTATGGTAAGGTACTTTTTAAGGCTTAGCTCGTAACTTTGCTCCATACTTGACTCATTCATTGAGTGAACTTTTCAGGCTTGATCTTTGATTATTTCTCAATCTTCTTTGCCTTCTTTACACGCATGTCTGTGCATATTATATAGTCCCCCAAGTGTTTGAGCGCTGAAGTAAGAAGCCTCGAGCACTTGATTGATCCTCTCATTTGGTCCTTTCCCTGAAAAGGAAAAACATACGGGACTCGGAGGTGCGATTATAGATATAGACTGCTTAACCCGTTTGAATTTCTATCAGAATAATTGTAACCCTAGGCCGGGAAATTTAATTTATTCCACGTGCCTTGCAGGTCGTGACTCATCATTTAGCACGGGTTAGCTTTTTGCCTATCATCTAAAATTGTTAGTAAAATTTTAACAATTCAAAAATTAAATTTTAAAATACGGATACCTGACCGTGGGTATTCCTTAGAAATAGTATCTTTTCAGGTGAACAGCATTCCAATGTGAAGGTAGTATCTTGCCATCCATTGTTTCTAACTCGTATGCTCCTTTACCTGCAATATCACGAATCCTATAGGGTCCTTCCCATGTTGGACTTAATTTCCCCGCATTAGCTGCCTTCGTAGATTGAAAAACCTTTTTGAGCACAAAGTCCCCAATTTTGAAGAATCTGAGGCGTGCTTTTCGGTTGTAGTATCGTTCTATGACCTGCTTTTGTGCTGCCATTCTTATTAGTGCAGCTTCTCTTCTTCCGTCAAATAAATCAAGATTTACACGCATTTCCTCGTCATTAGACTCTTCTGACGCATGTGTAAACCTTGTACTCGGCTCTCCTATCTCAACTGAAATTAAAGCTTCAGCTCCATAAACCAATGAAAATGGTGTTTCTCCTGTACTTGTTTTTGCTGTTGTGCGATATGCCCATAAAATACCAGGTAACACTTCTGGCCAATTACCTTTGGATTCCTGTAAACGCTTCTTGAAATTGTTGATAATAACTTTGTTTGTTGACAGCTTGCCCATTACCCACCAAGATGATAAGGTGTGGATGTAATCCTTTTAATCTGCCAACTTTGAAAGAATTCTGTGATTTGAGCACCTATAAACTGAGGGCCATTATCACACACGGTTTCCTTTGGCACACCGAATCGGCATATGATATTTCGCCAAATAAAATCTTTAACTTCCTTTTCTCGCACCTGTTTGAATGCTCCTGCCTCTACCCATTTAGTAAAATAATCAGTGAGTACGAGCAAAAATTTTACCTGTCCTTTTGCTTGTGGTAGTGGACCCATGATATCCATTCCCCATTTTATAAATGGCTACGGTGCAATGATTGGATGTAGTAACTCCGCAGGTCTATGCATATTATTTCCGTACCTTTAGCATTTATCGCATTTAGCCACGAAACTTTCCACTTCTTCTTCCATTTTAGGCCAATAATAACCTGCCCTAATTAGGGTTCTTACCAGTGACCTTCCTCCTGCGTGATTCCCACAATGACCCCTCGTGTATTTCTCTCATTACGTATTCTGTCTGAGAAGGTCCGAGGCATCTTGCTAAGGGACCACCGAATATTTTTCGGTAAAGATTGCCTTGCTTTAAGCAATATCGTGCAGCCTTTTTTCGAAGCGCGTGGGCTTTTTTCTTATCTTCAGGGACGGTACCATACTGCAAAAAAGTAACAATCTCGTTTCTCCAATCCCAGGTTAAATTATTAAAATTTACCTCATTTTTGTCTGGATCAAGTACCGAATGAAACAAATGAATTACAGAAGAATTTTCATTGCTTGCCACGTCCGCCGCAGATGCGAGATTAGCTAGGGCGTCCGCTTCGACATTTTCATCTCTCGATATCTGCGTGACTTTCTAGGTTTGAAATTGTCTAATTAAATCTCGTACCTTTTCCAAATACTGTTGCATTCGTGCCTCCCTGGCCGTATAAGTCCCCAGCATTTGGTTGACCACGAGCTGCGAATAACTTTTGATTATAATTTGATCAATGCCAAGTTCTCGTGCCAATTCCAAACCTGCAATCACAGCTTCATACTCTGCCTCATTGTTAGTTATAGAATGGCATTTTATGGCCTGTCGAATGGTTTCACCCGTAGGTGGTACCAAAACAACTCCTAATCCTGCACCCTTCACATTAGAT
>NW_017675703.1:6589-7300 GCF_001879085.1 Nicotiana attenuata
TATTGGGTGATGAACTTCTTGTTTATGTGAATACAAATTGCTAGTTTAATCTTTATTTGTTCAACTTCGTGTTCGTTGTAGTTAATTGACAGGATCCTCAATTAGCTGTGCCTATTTAGTGTGCATAACTTGGAAAAGAGTGCGTATTTAGGGTATTGTTGAACAACACCATTCCTAGATTATTAGAGGAATCTATAATTGCGGGTTTAAAGGCGGGATTAGGAATAACGAAGCCTTGGGTGTAATCTAAAGTGAATCGTGCTAAATAAAATAAGCTAGTGTATCTCGGGAGAGTGCAATAGTAAAATTACTGTGATTACTCGGGAGAGATTTACGGTAAGATTAGCGTTCATGATTGATAGAGATGTGTTGGTAAATTTGTATGAGCATAAACAGAAGGGATTCCATCAATAGGGGAAATCATTGCCTTAGCTTTTCCTCATAATTGTTTACAACCTTATTAGTTTAGTTTACAGCTATTTAGTTACTTGCAAGCGTAGTTGCTAAAGAACATTCAACTGAGATTTGAATATTTGGGAAGCTGGTTCTGCAGAATTAGTGGGTCTGAAGATAGTGGTTGATAGGTTAACTCTCTGTGGATTCGACCCTGGGCGTAGTACTCGGGTTATATTTGCAACGTCCGCAGAGTCCTTTTTATAAGGTCATAGTTGGGCGTGATCAAATTTTGGCGCCGTTGCCGGGGAGTTACGG
>NW_017675703.1:9804-54464 GCF_001879085.1 Nicotiana attenuata
ATGAATTGATTCGGAATGAGTTACATGCTAAGTGTGTGTGAGTTGTTACTTGCATCCTATGCGTGCATATGATACCTAGAACTTGCCCTGTGTGTTTGCAAAGCGAAATAGAAGTCGTTTGGTTTTAGAGATGATTGAGGCATTTCTTTGTGCAACCCTTTATACTTGAGAATCCACTTGTGAATATTACCATAGTTAACCCTTTTGAGCCTGAAGCCTATTCTTTGATAACCCTATAATGATCTAAATCGCTGTGTTTGAATAAGCTAATTGTTTGAACCGTTACCTCCTAGAAGCACTTGAATCACTAAAGAATATACAAAAGTCAAAGTGTGGGGTGGGAGAGAGTTAGTGAAAAAAGGGGAATCAAGAATGAAGGTTCTGGTTGGTGAACTGGCAGTGTACAATCAATAAAAAAAAAAAGAAAAAAAAAAAGAAAAAGAGAAAGCCAGTTGTACCTAACGAAAAGTGGGGGTCACAAGTGAAACAAAATGTGGAGTAATGATTGGGTTGAGCATAAAGGTAAAATAAAAAAAAAGGAAGTGTGTATTAAAAGTGCTTAGGGAGGTTAGTCACTATATCCAAATATATCCTACCCGTCCCTTAGCCTACATTACAACCTATAAAGACCTCTTGATCTTTGACTGAATGGCTCGATTAGTGGAGTATTATACTAGGGGCAAGCTTATGGTGTGTCTGTGTGGCATGTGAATGCTCTTTGCTGAGAGTGAGTGAATTCTTTCTATATATGGTTCCTTGTTGTTGAATTTTATGTGTGTGGAACTTCTCTCAAATTTTGTTTATGTGAGGGCATGTGACTCAGGAAGAAAAAGTGAGTCTTCACCTCTGTTAGAGTAATTAGAGTGAGCACAAGTGTGTCTTGGCATGAGAGTCTGCATTTGAGATATGATTGTGCACTGCTTGGGTCGAGCATTGATAATAGCAGGTGTGACATAAATTGGGGCAATGCATTGAGCAGTTAGGCCTAGAAGTGTGGTTTAGTTGCTCGAGGACGAGCAAAGATTTAAGTGTGGGGTGTTGATAATAGGTGAATTTGACTATAATCACACCTTAAATAATCACCTTCTTGTGTAGTTTTAATGCTAAAAGTGATGACAAAATGCTCTTATTAGTGTTTTTCATGATTTGTAGGTGATATATGTATAAAGACGGCTAAGGAGCAGTTTTGGAGTCAAAAGTGATGAAAAAGAGGCCAACTGTGAAATTTCCTAAGTGACCCGTGCAAAAACAGGCCGAAGATTCAGAGAACTGGATCCACCGCGGTTCCACTGCGACCGCGGCAGAACCGCGGTGGGAAGCAGCTGCAGAAGTTCAGAGATTCCGCAAGGGTGTTTGGCCGCGGTTCCACCGCGACCGCGGCAGAACCGCGGCTGGCGCAGAAACTTCAGGGACCAAAGTGTCAATTACGGGATTTTTTAGACCTAAACCCTATTTAAAACATTAGACTTCGCCCAAGAGAGGCATGTATTGATTTTTTAGGTTTCTTAGCAAGGAAAACAATTGTGAGAAAGTACTCTAAACATCTTTCTTCTTTTCTTTTGATTTTATGATGAATTCAAGCTAGTTTATTTTCCCATAGCCATGAGTAGCTAAATTCCTTGTCTAAAGCGTTAATGGAATCTGTTGGGTGATGAACTTCTTGTTATGTGAATACAAATTGCTAGTTTAATCTTTATTTGTTCAACTTCGTATTCGTTGTAGTTAATTGACAGGATCCTCAATTAGCTGTGCCTATTTAGTGTGCATAACATGGAAAGGAGTGCATATTTAGGGTATTGTTGAACAACACCACTCCTAACTTATTAGAAGAATCTATAATTGCGGGTTTAAATGCAGGATTAGGAATAACGAAGCCTTGGGTGCAATCTAAATTGAACTGTGCTAAATAAAGTAAGCTAGTGTATCTCGGGAGAGTGCAATAGTAAATTGCTGTGATTACTCCGGAGAGATTTACGGTAAGATTAGCGTTCATGATTGATAGAGATGTGTGGGTAAATTTGTATGAGCATAAACAGAAGGGATTCCATCAATAGGGGAAATCATTGCCTTAGCTTTTTCTCATAATTGTTTACAACCTTTATTTTTTACTTAGTTACAGCCATTTAGTTATTTGCAAGCTAGTTATTAAAGAACACTCAACTGAGATTTGAATATTTGGAAAGCTGGTTCTGAAGAATTAGTGGGTCTGAAGATAGTGGTTGATAGGTTAACTCTCTGTGGATTCGACCCTGGGCGTAATACTCGGGTTATATTTGCAACGTCCGCAGAGTCCTTTTTATAAGGCATAGTTGGGCGTGATCACTTATGCAACCCGAATTTGAATTATTCGGCAGATACCGAAAACCGGATGAAAAACCACAAAAAAATTACAGTAATATAGTAACGGAGATGCTAAGTTAAGGTGGACTAATACTCATTGCTATGGAATTTTCTGTGTTCTAGCTGTGATGATAATACATTCTTGCCACGGAAAAGATGATTATAACAATAATTTTATTCTTTTGCCACGACAAATAAAATGTATAGCTTTCTTTATTTTGTAGCTACAAAGTGTTGTATTGTAGCAAAAGATTAAATTTATTTTCCATGTAACTTTAAATTTTGTGGCTATTTCTATAGCTTAGTTTCGTAGCAATAGTACTCGTATTCAGCTACAGATAAAAAATTCATAGCAATGAATTAAAGTATTTGCCGCAAATATTTTCTTATGGTAGCTAAAAATTCATACTTTTAGCCATGAAATATATCTTATTATAGAAAATATTTTCTTTGTTTGCTACGAAAAGTAAAAATATGTAGCCATGTTCGTGATACGTAGCAATTATAGATATATATGTTTAGCTACAAATTAAAAATACATAGCTAAATTCCATACTTTTTTGCCACAAAACACAAAATTGTTGCAAAAGATCTTCTTCATTTGCTATGAAAATAAAAATGTATAGCCATGTTTAATTATATATATGTTTTGCTACGATTCAAAAATTTATAGCTACCAATTGAGAATTTTGCCTCGAATACTATTAGCCACAACAATTCATATAATGTAGGTAAGAAACTATTTTTGGCATGAAATATACCTTCAATTGTAATTATTTAATAAAGGCAATATTAAAAAAAAATTAATAAATGTTCAACAATATCATTTAAAATAGTGGAATATTATTTTACTCAAAATATGCTTTTACAAAAGAAATAGTAATTATTCATGTCCCCGTCAATCTTGATGCTTCCATCACTACTGTACAACCTGCAACAACAATTAAAAATATATATTAGAAAATAGTACAACAAAGTATTTTCGCTGAGAAAAATAAATTTTACTTGTTAATAAGAATAATTTTTTGTAAGGATGATATAAAAAGATATTAGTAAGTAGTGTAATAAGTTACTTACGATCTGATTTGCATCATTTGACTGTCGATTTTGAGCTGCAAGCATCATTTAGAATCTTTTTTCCCATCGTTTTTCCATCTCCACTAATTTATTAGCAGTTTCTTTCTTGATTTCTTCAACTTTTTCATCAGCTTCCCTTTTAACTTCTTCGACTTGTTTCTTAGCTTCCCTTTTAACTTCTTCCACACGCTCATTTGCTTCTTTTTTGGTCATTTCTACTTGCTTTATAAGTTGTATCTTTGTTGGTCTACCTCCAAAATATTTACTGATATTCTTTCCGGGACAATATGCTCGAAGATATCCATTTTTTTCTACCCAAGTACTTTCTCAAAGATATCATCATCATTTAACGAAATTTCTTCTTCTTTTTGCTCCTCTTTTAATTGGTCAAATTAAACCTACAATCAATAATGCAAATTAATTAAACATAAGTGCAAATGTACATTCTAAAACGAGATAAATATAAAATAGAACATATTGACATTACAATGACATCTTATTGGAAAGCATCAACTTGTTTTCCTTTTTTTCTCTTGCGAGATCCAGAAAAACTTCAACACGAGATGGAGCTTTTTCATATTTTTTCTCCTGTGAAAATAATAACCATTTTCATTAATTGAATAACATATGTAAATATAATTCTTATAACTTTGTTCTAAAAAATTATCATGTTGTTCATATATACCATCTCGTATCTAAGTCTTGATAACTTTTGGTCCCACTATATGAAGGCAAGGAACGTTTCGATCTATTTGCCTTGTTTTGCGTGCTTTTCTTCTGAACAAAAGTTTATAAAAAATAATTAATAATGTTAGTTTCTACAGCATATAATAATTTAAAAAGAACAAATAGATTAATTAAAATACCTGAAAGTCAGCACCGCTCCAAAGGTTGACCAAATATTTCCATTCGTCTATAGTGAGAAGTTTAAGCTTATTTCGTAAGCGAAGTGGATAAGTTGCTTTTGAAACGAAATACTTATTTTTCAACTTGTGCCTATAGTCTCTATAGAGGTCACTCATATGACCAAGAATTGCACATTTTCTTCCCTCAGAGACATCAAAATTAAACTTTTCCTGTAAATAAAACATACCATTATAAAAGCTAGAACTAGTGATTTAAAACCAAACTTGCTTAGTGTCTCAGATTGTCAATCCATAAAAATTAAAGAAAATTATAAACTTTATTAGTTTACTAATTTTCTTACCAATATAATGTCCCACATGTGTTCGATCTTATCTTGCTCTATTTCTTTCCAACCATTTACTTTTAATGGGCAACAAGTTCGGCTTCTCACTGTTTGACCCAAAAACCAAGTAAAATCGGTTGCATTCTCACCAATAGCTTGGTGATCTTCATCAAATTGAACGATCTATTTTTGTCCTTCCTGTAAATTGATTATCTTCACGCATCGTGTAGGCCCTCTGGTTTTTCTTTTCAAAATGTTAGTGTAACGACCCGACCTGTCGTTGTTAGCATTTGCACTTCGCTCGCAAGTTTTCGGGCATGACTAGTCCCGTATGATGTATTATGAATCATGTAAATCATCAATTTTGGTTTTGAGGTTAATCGGAATAAATATGAAAGAAAGATTCTCAACTTGAAACATTAATTTGAGAGGTTTGACCAAGTCTTTAACTTTTAGTACTCGATCTCGAATTTGAATTTTTATGATTGGATTAGCTCCGTTGGGCGATTTTGGACTTAGGAGCGTGTTCGGAATATATTTTGGTGGTCTGTGGTAAATTTAGTCTTGAAATGGCGAAAATGAGAAGTTGAAGTTTGGAAGTTTGACCGAGGGGTTGACTTTTTGATATCCAGATCAAAATCCAATTTCGGTAATTAGAATAGCTCCATTATGTCATTTCTGACTTGTGTGCAAAATTTGAGGTCAATCGGACTTGATTTGATAGGTTTCGATGTTGTTTATGGAATTTGAAAGTTTCTAAATCCTTAGGCTTGGACCCGATGTGGATTTGGTGTTTTGGTGTCGTTTTTGAATATTCGAAGGCTCGACTAAATTTGAATAATGTTATGGGATGTGTTGGTACATTTGGTTGAGGTCCCGGGGGCCTCGGGTGAGTTTTGAGCGAGTCCGGGCATTACCGGAACTCAGGCATCTGGTGCTTAAATTTACAGCTGGGGTGGAAGTTTTACCGCTGGGGGCGGTGGTTTTACCGCTGAGGGTGGTGGTTTTACTGCAATCGCGGAAAATGGTCTGCGGTCCGCGGTCATGAAGAATCTGCAGGTCGCTGGTCCGACTTAGGAAGCCTATATCTTTTGATCTACAAGGAATTTTGAGATGATTCAAAAATAGAAGTGTTAGCCCTTCGTGTCTAGTTTCCAGAAAGGTAAAGAAATCATAATTTGGACATCTGTAGATAATGTTATGGCCAAAATTCTAAGGCCTGTCTGTGCAGCCACCAGAAGTGCGGTCAGCGGTGGTTTACCGCGGTCAGTGTTGATTTTTCGCGGTCAGCAGTGATGGGAATCCGAGAGGTGCACTATAAGTACGAGATTTGGGGTTTTATTTCATATTTTGACATAGAGAGCTCGGGTTTTGGCGATTTTTGAGGAATTTTCAAGAAAACCATCGGGGTAAGTGATTCTAACTCAATTTTGGCTAAAATACATGATTATAACGTTGGATTCATCATTTGAGTAGAGATTTGGGATGAAAATTTGGGAAAAATTGTGGAACTTCATAAAATGAATATTTGGGATTTGAAAGCTGATTCGGAGTCGGAATTGAATGAAACTAGTATGGATAATCTCGTAATTGAATGGGATTTTGAGACTTTGATCGGATTTCGAGACGTGGGCCCGGGTGCCGGGTTTGAGCAATTTCGGGACTCTTGAGCTAATTTGATTATTTTAGCTTGGACTTTGTTCCTTTAGCGTATATTGATGATAATATATGATTTTGGATAGATTTGGAGCATCCGGAGGCCGGTTCGAGAGGCAAAGGCAGCGCGGGCTAGAGTTTGGACCGGATAGAGGTAAGTAATGATTGTAAATATTGTTCTGAGGGTATGAAACACCGGATTTCACATCGTTGTGCTACTTTGAGGTGACGCACACGCTAGATGGCGAGCGTGGAGTTGTGCACCGTTGGGGATTGTGACTTGGTCCATCCCGTACGACTATTAAATCACGTATTTTACTTGAAAACTATTTGATATTGTTATATCTTGGAAAATATTATTGTGTTTGGGGCTAAATGCCGTGTCTGGGTCTTGTGTCGATTGTTTGGACCCTTAGGGGCTTTTACTACTGTTTTACCTTACTGTTTTGGTTTAATGTTTATACTCAGTCATGCTATTTTCTTACTGTTTTCATAACTCGGTTTTATTCACCGCTTTTGATTTCGTAAATGATTTTGAGCCGAGTACTTGTTTTACTGTTGCCCGTGTGGCTTGTGAGATTTTAACTGAGTAAGGCCTAGGGCCTGTGTTGTGAGGATACTATGGGATCGGGCTGTGCGCCGCAGCATATGGTACTGATTGTGATATATGAGAGGCCGTGGGCCAGTTTATTTATGCCACGAGGTGACTTGTGATTGATATTAGGCCGAGAGCCTGTTGACTATGCCACGAGATGGCTTATTATTGCGCTTGGGCCGTAAGGGGCCCCTCCCAGAGTCTGTACACCCCCAGTAAGCACAGGTACCCAGTGTGTGTGATATGTTGTAGCCCGAGGGGCTGTTGTTGTTGTTTTGAAGCCCGATGGGATGTTCTTGATCCATGTTGCCCGACGGGCGGTTCTTGATTCATGTCATACCCGAGGGGCTGACTACGAGTGATTGTGAGGTAGCCCGAGGGGCTGGTTCTGTTGATATTATGTCCGAGGGGCGGTTTATGGTACATGTTTTGCCCGAGGGGCTGTTTACGTTTCTATCATTTTCGCTCATTGTTTTTATCACTCGTTTGAAACTATTGAAAGTTGTTTTAAAAGATTTTTTTCACTGAAACTGAGCTTGATTTACGAAGTAAATGACTTCTGTACTGTTTTGGAAATATGCTGAATTTGCTGCAGCATTATGACGTGGCTTACGTATTTTCTTACTGCTCAGCTTTCATTTACTTTTATTAATTACTGAGTTGGCGTACTCACATTACTCCTTGCACCTTGTGTGCAGATTCAGGTAGTTCTGAACCCGGTAGCAGGTGTTGATTGCTTAGTGACAGAGCCATTGGAGTTAGCAAGGTAGCTGCCCGACGTTCGCAGCACTGCTTTTTCTCCCTCTTGTCTTCATTAAACTGTATTTAGTACATTTTTAGACTCTTTGTTGTATTCAGACTCTTAGTCACAAGTTTAGATGCTCATGACTGGTGACACCCCGATGTCGGGCTGTGTTTGTTTCCGCAGTTGATATATTTCACTCTATTTTGAGATTTATCATTATTAATGACTGGATTATGAGTCATTATATCTGTTACTTAAATTTGGGGTTTGTGTCGGCTGGCCTTGTCTTCACGAGAGGCGCCATCACGACCGGGTCTGGGTTTAGGGTCGTGGCAGTTAGGGCCTACATTTAAAGATTAATAAATATACTTCAAGTAAAAATATCAAAAGAATTGAGAAAGATCAATAAAAGAAAAAGAATACCTGTTGAATTTGTTGATTCATGTTCTTCCACAATCGTTTCACTCACTTGTTCAGACGAGTTCTCATTAGAACTATTTTCTCTTAGAAATGAACTCATGAAAATATCATTTTTTCGGAGTGCATAAATATCAATTGGCTTATCCTTATGCTCCTCGTAACTAAGAAGCATATTCTTAACATCTGAATCGTCACGATATTCCACTAACCCATCGCGATCACTGATAAGTGTATCACCTCTCAAATAAGTAAACTTATCTCCCTCAAGAATATTGAAGTTACAAAGCTTTTTCATTTCATCAAGCAGATCAAAGAAAGCTATGAAATCAATATCAATGTTTGCTTTCACCAACTGGCCACTTACATATTTTCTAGAAGGAGAAAATATAAAATGGCCACCATAATGGAAGCTAAATTCCAATTCTCTGGTCATATTCATGTTTTTTAGAAAATTCATAATATAAGTTAGCTCGATGATTAAACAAACACAAATTATTGTTTAATTGAAAAGGAATTAATAAAGAGTTCAATATTTTATAAAAGCTTTATTGCAATTACCCGAATAAACAACTTCTTCCATATGTTGTGTGGGCAAATCATCTGTAACAGATACTTTCTTGGAACTTTTCGGAGATTCCGTCTCATGATCATCAGTAAATCGATTATTTCTTTTTCGAAAACCATTTCTATCCATGTCTGATTATAAACAAATATTTTTAAGACATCAATATATTTTGGAAGTTAGGTCAATGTCTGCTATATATTTGCACCAAGGAAATTGGCTAAAAATGAAACACTACTGGAAAAAGGTGGGCATACATATGCCTTTAAGCACAATTGCACAGGCGGCACTAGTACTGATGTAATATTTATCTAACATTAGTAATAATACTTCCTTTCACAAAATAAATAAATAAAATCTCAACCAGAGAATGATCAATAAAGCTTCCTTTTAAATATCGAACATGGTAGTTTCATGTTTCTATCTTTTTGATATGGTGGTCAATGGCTGATCTAGAATTTAAACTCTATGAGTTCAATTTTTAAATTTTTTAGCGTTGAACTCATTATATTTTTAGAGTTATGGATTCATATCTACTATTTTTGTAATTTTATTGAATTTTTACTCCGCGTCGAAAGTTATGGGTCCAATTGAACCCGCCGAGTATACATTACCTCCGTCCCTGATGGTGATAGTATTTAATCGGAGTAGGTTCAACTTGTTATATGTTACAAATATGTTCAAGATATGAATCTTGCAAGATTTGATTACACAATTCATAACTTAATCTTGTAATTCATCCACAAAAACAAAAGAGTTATGTTAAAGGAAAAGAGGCGTACCTTTGATGCAGGGGAAGAAGCGTACCTTTGCTCCTCAATTCTAGTAACTTTTAGTATTTTAGGGTTTTTGCTTCTTTTAGTTTATGTTTTGGCTCACTGGTCTCTCTAATAGGAAAAGAAGACTGTGATTTAGGCACAAAAAAATTAGAGGAAAATAATTTGGCGGGAACTTTTTTTTTTTTTTGGTAAAATTGTATTTTATTTTTCAAATTGTAAATAAATGTTTCCCTCCTCCTAAAATCAGACAAACAAAAAGAAGTTAGATAAGAATATTATTAATATAAACACATTTTATTCCATATAATTTAACTATATTTATCTGTTTTAGTTTGTAACTGTCACGACCCGGATTTCCCACCCTCGGGGGTCGTGATGGCGCCTACTCGTAGAAGCTAGGCAAGCCACGAAATGTAGAAATTCTAACTCATTCATTTTAATCCTTTTTAACAACTTACATTAATAGGTGATCAACATTAAAATAATAGGGGAAGATGAAATCAAGCGGAAGATTTAGTCAAATTAAATACCAAGACAAAGTACGACTCGATGAATCGAGCATTTATTTTGAAACAAGTAAAACTTAAAACAAAATTACGTGAAATCTTAAATGCCTAGAATGGCTTATAGAAGTAAATTCTACCAAGCTACCCAGGGACTCGGCGGGCTCGGGATGGTGTGGCGGTCCAGTTCCTGAGAGTAGCTCCCTTCGCCACAGTCTGAATAATGAGGCCTTCCTCCTCCTCCTCCTCAATTATTGCACTGCATTGTATCATTTATTCTGATTTTCCTTTGCTTTTAGGATCATTTGGAAGAGGAGGATGTGGAGGACCTTTAGGTATGCTGATGATGCCAGTATGAGTGAACCAACCTCAGGGGATGGGAATAATAAAAACAAAAGGTAAACAAGTCAGTAAGGATTCTGAAATGTTTGCAGGATCTAAACAAATATGCGGAAATATAAATTCGCGTCCTAATTTGGGAGCCTCGTTGTGCCTGAGGTAGGCCTAGTGACGAGTAGATTTGGAGAACTTTTAATGCCAATAAATGCTTCATTTCATAATGTAAAAATAGACGAATCCCAAAACAATACCAAGATAATAGAAAAAGACAAATTACTACTGGCACTTGGCCTTATTACATTTGAAAAGCAAGTAAACCTAATCTATTTGGTCTCGGAAGGACTTTCTTCAGGCTGAATGCTCTTGTCGATCAAATCCCCCAGTTTGTGTAGGCTCATTAGTAAGAATGCCTTTGCCAAATGTTCTTCTTTGTTTCCCTCAGCGTTCTGGCAGTCGGTGACCCTCTTTCTCACTTTTCCTTCCAATTCTAACAGGCTGTATTCCAGATATTCTAGCTTCTCACTAGATTTGGCGGCCTCTCTTTCCATTCATTGATTTGGTCATCTGATGGGAGGTTCCTCCACCAGTCTAGCAAGAGAGAGGATGTGCTAACCATACCGAAGCTGGGGACCTCGTGCTTTATTTCCTGCAAAACAAAAGGTTAGACCTTACCCCCACCAGACTCGACTATTTATATATTTGTGATCAACATATTGGCATTTAGTTCTCCAAATTAATGCAAAGAACGTGGTTGTGTCCATTGGGATTATGGAAAACCCGATGGACTTTGGATAAGGCTTATCTTAAAGGATCATTATGCGGACAACATAACTGATCCGGCTAGGTTTGACCATGATGCATGCACAATTTCAACCAGAGTAAGGTTTCTATGGGGTTTTAGACTAGTACCCTCGAGTGGACAACTCGAGGTGGAAGGCACGGAACCATCGACTGCACCGCTCATCGACTGGTTTTACCGCAAATAAGCCTTTCCAAATTTAAAGGTAGTAAATAGGAAGAGCGCAACCACTCATTAAAGCGTTGCTATGGGATTTGATACGCACGAGTGGAATATGATGTGGAGCATGATTTATGCAGCAGTTAATAACATGTAGTCAAGTATTTGCATGTAAGGAAAGGAAAATACAGTATTTAAATAATTGAAAGATGGTTCCAGGAAAAGGAGACAAAGAGACAAGTCAGTTTCAAGAATAAAGAACAATAAATGCTTAAAAGAAAATAGACAGTCAAATTAAAATAAGGGAAGAGGGTACGGGATAAAGCATGCTTGGACTAATTCATAAGGGCAAGTTCGTTATAGTAAGAGCCTAATTATCCCCAGCAGAGTTGCCATGCTATCGCGCCCCCTTTTTTCCCTTCCTCGCGGAGAGAGGTCCGGGTTTCGACATTCACATGAGGTGTGATAACTCATTTCCTTTTGGGAATTGGGTATTTGAAGAGTCGCCACCTAACGGATTACGGTGCGTTAGGGCACCTAGAGTGATTAACTCTTTGATTAGTTTGCATTACCAGATATTAGGGTAAGGGATCGAAATAACCTCGAGGGGAAGGTGTTAGGCACCCCTCTTGGTCCACAACTGTGGGTCCCGGCCGAATATATATTCACAAATTAGTCCAAATAAATAAACAGCTGAATCAAATAGGTTGCAAGTAAAGCATGTTGGGTAACTCAAGTAATAGGATAAAGATTTTGAATAAGTTGTAAACAAAGGTTTTGAATAGAAAAAGACTTTCGGTAAAGGAGGAGTCCTAGGTTGGTTAGCCTATAGTATCATCCCATACAATGTCCGGTAAACACTCCTCGATGAGGGGCTACACGTGACATTAGCGCGTAGTCATCATATCCCATATCTACCCTTCCCATCCCTTTAATGGTCATGCAAAGCGAGTGTTTGGTCAGCGATCTCTATTGCATGTTGTTACCCGTCCCTTCTTAATAGTCTTGGAGGGATTTAAGACCTCTACCTATAGGTGGTTCTAGACAGACCCCTAAGGTTTAAAAGGTAAAAATACTAAAGCGACAAGCACTAACACATAGGACTCTTAGCAGGCAGGAACAGGAAGGAGCAAATAAGAGGCTCAGTTTACCTCCACGGGTAAGGCATGTAAATAGAACGACTCAAACACAAATAAGGGCCTTTTGTTAAAAGTATTCTAAGGCAGGATGTCTAAATGAGTATGCAGAAGACAAGTAGTTTATTTTTTTTATTAAACTCAAAAGTAAATCCCTATCAATTACGTACTGATTTTAAAAGCCTGTTAGGATCAGAAAAAAACATTAGGTCATAGAAAACTGTTTCAGGATTACATGTTTTGGAAAACGCCCTACAGGCTTGCCTATATGCGGAGCATTGATTAGTACATTTATATAGTGAAACAAAGCAGGTTTTGAAACGGATTTCTCTAATACTTATAGGCATGATATCTAATGATAGATTGAGGCAGTTTTAAAGAACTTGTTTCAGGAAATATGAAGTACTTAATTAAACCAATCCAGAAAGGACTAGACGTGGAATAAATTGATTTATTTAGACTAGTTTAGGTTGACAGGCAGAATTTCGAGTATGGTTCCCTATAGGCATGATATCTAAGTTTAATACTGATTTCAGAAACTTTGTAGGCATGAAAAGACATGTAAACACTTATTATAACAGAGGCTAGGTTAAATTAGATCTTATAGGCATGGCATCTACTTGTGAAACTAATTTTAAGACTTATAAACATGATTTCTATTATGAATCACTTGAACCCTATAGGCATGATTTCTAACATGGTGAGACAAACATAACAAGATGTGAAAATCCAATAGGCATGTTTTCTACTTGGCAAGGCAATCATATCAAAAATGTAAAGTCCTATAGGCATGGTTTCTACCCGTATTACCCCACAAACATGTAACTACCCACCCCTTTTCACTAATTACCCCACTATTTGTTTACAAATTATTACAGACCATATGAATGAATTACACAAGTAAATAAGAAAAATAAGAAGCTATTCTATAGGGAGCCTTCGATTAGGCCCAGATTTCCAAAGCCTCCAATAGCCTCAATTCCAATGACAATGACATAGCCCAGGTGCATCAAAGTTCCCTAAAAGATCTCAAGGATCCCGGGCAGTGCTTACACCTAGACTTGGTAACCAAAGATTGAACAAGTGCAGTGTGGAAGGGCCAGCCTCAGTATGCAAGAGTTCAGAGGGTTCTTAAGAGGATCCCAAGGCAGTACACATACCGGAGGGGGCAGAACTTATTGACTTAGGAGTAGAGTGAAAGTGATTGACACAAGTTGAAAGGTTTTAGTAAAAAACTGTATTAAAACAGAAAGTCTGTTTTAAAGTAATTTAGTAAAACAAGAGAGACTATATGAAAAGAGATTGAAGAAATGAACAGAAGTCCAAACACAACACCTTAGGACAGGTTTATACATAGCCAGTAGTCATAGAACCAAAGTAAATTCAGTAGTCACAAACAGGGGTCAAAGGATTTGGGGATACATAGAACACTTGATTGCAAACACATAATCAAGCAAAGGTCTAGGAATTTGTATAGACATGCTCAGAAACAGCTGACCAAGCATAGTCACAAAACCAGACATGAAGAACAAAATCACATACAGGGGTGATAGGGATTTGGGGATTCATGGAGCATATGATGGTAAGCACACAACAAGTAAGAGATAATTGGTATAGACATGCTCAGAAACAACATAGAGGAGTAATACACTGATCCTATGGAAGGGAAATACGTAACATACTTATAATGTAAACATATTAACCACAAACTTCACATCAAAACCATAAATAGAAGCAAACTAGAAAAAGGATGAACTGAAGCAACAAAAGAATCATATTGTTGTTGGAACTTTGAATTGAAACTAGAACATACCAGTAAAGAAGACAGTAAGCAAAGTGAAAGAGCAGGAGAACACAATGGCTAGCCTTGGCTTACAGCCGGTTAACTTAGAGTAGTAGCAAGTAGTACAAAAGATAGCAGAAAGTTTAGGTGTGAGAAATAGTATTTTTGAACCAAGAGTTCGTGTGTTGTGTTAATGAAAAAGTGTGTATATATAGTAGTTCGAAGTTAGGTAAAATAAGGCAAGAATCATAGTAGCATAGTAATTATGTAACCAAATACTAATCAGAATCAAATCAATGCAAGTACCCCTTTAATTAAGGGGGTAATCAACCAACGGTAATAGGCAGAAACGATTAAGGAAAGAAATCAAATAGAGTATAGGTATAAAATAGACAATTAGGGGTAAATACATAGGGGTTTAATTAAGGAAACAACTAATAAAATAATCAGTAAAGTACTCGGTTCACCAAATAAGGCAATAAAACAAAATAAAGTTTCGGAGTATGGAAATAATCGACAATCAGCACATAGTAAATCAGGGATTCAAAATCATTGATTAAGGGGAGTAACAAGTAAACAAGTTAACAGGAGAATCGAGAGTTTACAGGGAAGTTTTCAAATCAGGCCAAGAAACAAGGTGTTCAGAGTCAATCAAGGAGTGAGTTTTAGGATATAAAAGGAGTGGAATGGGAGTAACCAAACACATCATGCAAAGAGGTAAGTATTGACCAGTCAAGATGAACACAAACATAAAGAGGCGATGTAAGTTGGGCATAAGAAAATTCAGTAGAACATGTTCGAGGCGAGATAATCGCAGAAACTTAAACAAGAATCGAGTAGTCATGCTAACACACAGAATCAGACAAAGAAATCTTAGAATCTTAGGGCTTTCAACATAGGTGAGTTGAAAAGGTAGTAGAATCATAGAATCAGTCGAAATTTGCAAGAGATAGAAATTTAAACATAAAGAATCAGTTTAAAAAAAGTTTTAGAAGAAGTTCCGAAAAACCCTAACTTCAAAAGAAGGTAAAACAACTTGAAATTGATGATTTTTGCAAAAGAGGTTCAAGAACAGTGTAAAACATAAAAGGAACAGTCTTAAATATTAAAAATAGCACAGATCTAAGAGATGCAAACAAAAATTAGGGTTTCAAAAGAAACCCAAATAGAGACGGAAGAGCCTGTTTAGAAATTTCAAATATTGTAACAAAACAGCAAACCCTAGATACAAGTCGGCGTGGCCTAGGGCCCTTGAAGGCCTCAGAGAAGATGAGCAAGGCAATGGAGGAGCCATTGAAGGCTTGGGGTTGAAGGGTGGTCACCGGAGAAGACCGGAGAAGGGAGGTGGTTTGAAGGGGGTTAGGGTTAGGTTGAGAGAAGAGAGCAGGCGAGAGGATACATAGGCGGTGGCCTTTTGGAAATGAGGCTAGGGTTAGGGTCTTAGGAATTAAAAAAGGAAAGAAGTAATACAGGCCGTTGATCCGGGAGATCAACGGCCAGGATTTAATGGATTCCGGGTCGGGTAAGTGTGTATAGGTTCTGGATCGGGTATTTTAATAGGAAATTGGGTTGGGGTTGGGTTCAATTTAGGTTGTAATTGAAATGCCAATCTGGTTATAATTTAAAAAGCCAATTTTCCCCTATTTAATTTATAATAAATAATAAACAATTTCTGGAAGATAATTTATGTACCAAAATATATATATATATATANTATCGGGGTCAGAATGGAATTCCGGAAATGAGAGTAGGTCCGTTGTGTCATTTGTGATGTGTGTGCAAAATTTTAGGTCATTCGGACGAGGTTTGATAGACTTTTTGATCGAATTCAGAATTCGGAAGTTTTGGAATTCTTAGGCTTGAATCCGAGTGTGATTTGATGTTTTGATGTTGTTTTGAGCGCTCCGAAGAATGGAACAAGTTTGAATTATGTTATGGGGTGTGTTGGCATGTTTTGTCGGGGTCCCATGAGGCTCGGATATATTTTGGAAGAGTTTTTGGAAGATTTTGGCGTTTTGAGCATAAGCATGTAATGATCCAAAGGTCCATTTTTAGTTCTAGAGATCGAAATTTGATTTTGAGACTTCCGGAATTTTGATAATGAATTATAGGAGTGATCTGGAAAGTTTGGTCTAATTTCATCAAGTCGCGATTGGGTTTTTGACGTGAATCATGAGTTAATTATTTAATGAGCGAAATGGATATCGCACTGAGCAAACGAGCTCCGAATTGAGTTTCGATTGAAGGACTATATTCGTATCATTATTTGTGACTCATAGGAACAAGAATCATCGAATTCCGAGTTCGTATGATGGAGTTAGAGCCATTTTAGTGAAATTAAAGACTGTTGGTGCATCAGATCTGGTATGCAACTTTTAGCGACCAGGTTGGACCTTTTAGCTACGGGAATTAAGCCTTTAGCGACCAGAATCGGATTTATTAAAGCTGTTACGTTTTTTTAGCTCATTTTGACATTTTTTTGGTGAAAGAACACGGCTTAGGGCGATTTTTGAGCAAGAAATAATGGGAAATATTGAGGTAAGTCACTTGTGATCATTTCTACTCCATAATATTGAATTATCATCGAATAATCCGACCAGATTACATGTTTTTGAGGTGTAAATTGGAGATTTGGACCTAGGGATTTGAAAATAAGATTTGAAGATTTGGAGGCCGAATTGTTATCGGAATTTAGTAATTTTGGTATGGTTGGACTCGTGGTTGAATGGGTTGTCGGATTTTTTGAGTTTCGTCGGATTTCGAAGCATGGGCACGGGGGCCGGGTTTGAGCAATTTCGTGATTTTGATGTTAAATTGGATATTTTTGAGTGGGCTTCGCTCCCTTAGCATATTTTAATGATTATGTACTAATTGTGGCTAGACTTGGAGCATCCGGAGGTCGATTTGTGCGGGCGAGGCATCGCGGGCTAGAGTTTGGAGCGGATCGAGGTAAGTAATGATTGTAAATACTGTCTTGAGGGTTTGAAACCCCAGATTTTACATCGTTGTGTTATCTTGAGGTGACGCACACGCTAGATGACGAGCGCGGAGTTGTGCACCGTTGGGGATTGTGACTTGGTCTGTCCCGTACGATTGTTAAGCTGTGTATTTGATTTGAAACCTTATGATATTCCATGTTCTAGAGATTGATATTATATCTTGAGTTGTATGCCATGTTTGGGGCCTTGTGACGACCTGTTGAGACCCTCAAGGGCATTTTTACTATTTTTCCTCACTCTATTTTTTTTGAAAGCATATCCTCAGTCATGTTTTTACCTGTTTATTGTTTAAATCTAGTTTTATCACTATATTTCTTAGAAATGTGAAAACTGTTTGGGCTGGGTTCCCTGTTTTATTGACGGTCCGAGTGATCATGAGTTGATGACTGAGATAGACCGAGGGTCTAATTGTGAGGTTGATGACTGAGGTAGACTGAGCGTCTGATTGTGAGGTTAATGACTGGGAGAGGCCGAGGGCCTGGTTGTTAGCGCTTAGGCTGTAGGAGCCCCTCCGGAGTCTGCACACCCCCAGTGAGCGCAGTCAATATGTTAACCATATTTTGGCATAAGTATAGAAATTAATGGACTAAATCACCATAATAATAATTTGGGGAATAGTTATTGTGGATTTTATGAATAAAAGGGAAAGAAATAAATAAAAATTATAAAAACCGTGTGCATGCTTATATATGCATGTATATGCTATTTTGAAGGTATTTATGTATACAAAAAATATATAGAGAAAAATTGGGTATCAACAACCGTCTCCAAAATCATCACAGAATGTAGAGTGCAGTATCAGTATAACCAACCCCTTGTACTGGTAAGTGCCGAGCCTAACCTCAACGAAGTAATGACGAGGCTAAGGCGGGTCGCCTACACTGAAACCTGTACGCAGTCTATAATAATGACAGAACAATTGAAATATAGTACATACTTAAACAGCCAACAGGAAATGATAACCACAGCCTCGAAAACAAACCAGTGTCGTCCAAAATTACCAATCTCTACCAGCTCAAATAAAAATACCGGAAAACAACGCAGCTCAAGAAATAGAAACATATAGGTTGTTGCAGCATGCAACCCGATCCCACCAGACAACACATACCCCAACAATATATATATATATATATTATATATATATATATATATATATATATATATATATATATATTCTCTATTTGTGGCGGTGCGCAACCCGATCCCACCATATATCAATATTAATATCATTATTCACCCTTATTTACCATATCAATCTACCCTTATTCTACTTGCTGTGGCGTGCAACCTGATCCCACCATATCAGAGCCAAACAGTCAATGTACACAGTCAATTCAATAGGCTAAATCACAAAGCCTTTACGATAGATACCAAACTGAACCAAGAAAAGGAACCTTGTTCAATATTCAGCTACAGTTAAAAGGGTACAAACAAGTCAAATTAAGCAAATAACAGGGATTAGGGGAAACTATGAAAAGAGCTAACACGGTTAACAAAAGAAAACATTGATTAACACGTATCAATTAAGCATGGAAAGAATTTAGAGCATGTAACAATTAAGATAGGGGGGAAAAACAATTAAGGAACAGCGATAAATTGGGGAAAACAGATAATTCGGTGTCGTATAGGCACTCGTCACCTTGCATATATACCGCTCACAAGGAATTTACATAACACAAAGTCCGAGGGTTCCTAATTCCCTCAGTCAAGAAAGTCAATCACAACTTTGCCTTTTAAACACGCCTCCAAACCAACAATATCTAGCAAATTACCAGCCAAACGTTTCAAAATAAACCTTAGGAATCACCCACGATGAACTCATTCACCCTCGAGCCCGGATATGTAATTGATTTTGGAATCCGACCTCAATTTGAGGTCTAAATCCCCAATTTTTCAAATCCCTAATTTCTACCCAAAAATCCCAAATTCCACCATGAAAACCTTAGATTCTAGGTTAAAGTCTCGTAAAACGAAGTGAAACATTGAAAGAATCTAGTTTAGAATCACTTTCCTATGATTTGGGGAAGAAATGGTCTTTGGAAAATCGCCACTTGTATTTTAGGTTTTGAAAATTTGAAGAATGAACGAAAAATCCCGTCCAGAAGTCATTTTGATCAGTTGCAGGTGTCGCATTTACGACCTGGGGTTCGCGAATGCAAGCCCCGCAAATGCGAAGAACCTATCGCAAATACGAAGGTCTCCCATTCCTGCTTTCATCGCAAATGCGAAGAAAGTCTCGCAAATGCGAGCCTGATCTTCCGCAATTGCGACCAATTGATCGCAATTGTGATCCCTGCCATTCCTAGACTCCCTTCACAAATGTGAAGGAAAGTTCGCAATTGAGAACACTGCTGGCCCAGCTTCTCCTTCCAAATGCGAGGATTTGCTCGCAAATGCGGACACCTCAGAGGTTGCAAGTGCGATGCCTGATCTCGCAAATGCGAGATCAGAGGCCTGCAACCTGCTCAGTTACATCAGCAAATTTTTCCAAGTTCAAATCACTCCGTAGCCTATCCAAAACTCACCAGAGCCCTCAGGGCTCCAAACCAAATATGCACACAAGTCTTAAAATATCATACTAACATGTCCATGCGATCAAATCGCCAAAATAACACCTAGAACTACGAATTTAGCACCAGATCAAATGAAATTCTCAAGAACACTTTGAAATATCTATTTTCACAACCAGACATCCGAATCACGTCAAACCAACTCCGTTTCTTACCAAATTTCACAAACATGTCTTAAATATTATATTTGTCGCGCCCCCTTTTTCCTCGCAGAGTCTTTGGGAGCAGCTCATTTCCTTTTGGGAATTGGGTATTTAAAGAGTTTGGATAAGGGCTCGAAATAACCTTGAGGTGAAGGTGTTAGGCACCTTTCGCGGTCCACAACAGTAGGTCCCGGCCGAACTTAGTTTATGTGAATTAGTCATTTATCAAATAGATAGTCTAAGCACACATATAATGTAGAGAAAATTTGACAGATAAGCAGTCTAAGCACATATGTACGATAAAGGAATTTTAACAAATAAGCAGTCCAAGCACACGTATGTAAATAAGATGAGGGAGGTCCTATGTTTGTCAGCCTATAGGATCACATCTGTACAATACCCGGTAAGCCTTCCTCAAATAGAGGGGTTACACGTGGCATTAGTGTAACGACCCGACCGGTTGTTTTGAGCTTTTGCACTTTGCTCACCAGTTCTCGGGCATGGCTTTCCCCGTGTGATGTATTATGACTTATGTAATTTGTTGGATTTGGCTTTCAGGGTAATCTGAATGAATTTGGAAGAACAGTTCTCAGTTGAAGCATGAAATTTGAAAGGTTTGACTAAGTTTTGCCTTTTTAGTATTCGATCTTGGATTTAGATTTCTATGATTTAGTTAGCTCCGTTAGGTGATATTGGACTTGAGAGCGCGTCTGAAATGTATTTTGGAGGTCCGTGGTAGATTTAGGCTCGAATTGGCAAAATTGGAAATTTGGCGTTTTCCGGTCGGCAGTGGAAATTTTGATATCGGGGTCGGAATGGAATTCTGGAAATGGGAGTAGGTCCCTTGTATCATTCGTGATGTGTGTGCAAAATTTTAGGTCATTCGGACGAGGTTTGATAGACTTTTTGCTCGAATTCGAAATTCGGGAGTTTTGGAATTCTTAGGCTTGAATCCGAGGATGATTTGATGTTTTGATGTTGTTTTGAGCATTCCGAAGGTTGGAACAAGTTTGAATTATGCTATAGGGTGTGTTGGCATATTTGGTCGGGTCCCATGAGGCTCGGATATGTTTTGGAAGAGTTTTTGGAAGATTTTGGCGTTTTGAGCATAAGCATGTAATGATCCAAAGGTCCATTTTTAGTTCTAGAGATTGAAATTTTATTTTGAGACTTCCGGAATTTTGATAATGAATTATAGGAGTGATCTGGAAAGTTTGGTCTAATTTCATCAAGTCGCGAGTGGGTTTTTGACGCCAATTATGAGTTAATTGTTTAACGAGCGAAATGGATATCGGACTGAGCAAACGAGCTCCGAATTGAGTTTCGATTGAAGGACTATGTTCGTATCCTTATTTGTGACTCAAAGGAACTAGAATCATCGAATTCCGAGTTCGTATGATGGAGTTAAGCCTTTTTAGTGATATTAAAGACTGCTGGTGCATCAGATCTGGTGTGCACCTTTTAGCGACCAGAATAGACCTTTTAGCGACGTGAATTAAGCCTTTAGCGACCAGAATCGGATTTATTAAAGTTGTTATGTTTTTATATTGAGGTAAGTCACTTGTGATCATTTCTACACCATAATATTGAATTATCATCGAATAATCCGACTAGATTACTTGTTTTTGAGGTGTAAATTGGGGATTTGGACCTAGGGAATTGAAAATAAGATTTGAAGATTTGGAGGCCGAATTGTTATCGGAATTTAGTAATTTTGGTATGGTTGGACTCGTGGTTGAATGGGTTGTCGGATTTTATGAGTTTTGTCGTATTTTGAAGCGTGGGCCCGGGGCGGCCCTTAGCATATTTTAATGATTATGTACTGATTGTGGCTAGATTTGGAGCATCCGGAGGTCGATTCGTGCGGGCGAGGCATTGCTGGCTAGAGTTTGGACCGGATCGAGGTAAGTAATGATTGTAAATACTGTCCTGAGGGTTTGAAACCCCGGATTACACATCGTTGTGTTATTTTGAGGTGACGCGCACGCTAGATGACGAGCGTGGAGTTGTGCACCATTGGGGATTGTGACTTGGTCCGTCCCGTACGATTGTTAAGTCGCGTATTTGATTTAAACCTTATGATATTCCATGTTCTAGAGATTGATATTATATTTTGGGCTGTATGCCATGTTTGGGGCCTTGTGCCGACCTATTGAGACCCTTAAGGGCATTTTTACTATTTTTCCTCGCTCTATTTGTTTTGAAAGCATATCCTCGGTCATGTTTTTACCTGGTTATTGTTTAAATTTGTTTTATCACTATATTTCTTGAAAATGTGAAAATAGTTTGGGCTGGGTTCCCTGTTTTACTGATGGTCCGAGTGATCGTGAGTTGATGACTGAGATGACCGAGGGTTATTGTGAGGTTGATGATGAGATAGACTGAGAGTCTGATTGTGAGGTTAATGACTGAAAGAGGCCGAGGGCCAGGATGTGGGGATTATATATCTATGGATCGGGTTGCACGCCGCAGCAATATATATATATATATATATATATATATATATATATATATATATATATATATAATGGATCGGCTGCAGCCGCAGACTATATATATGGATCGGGCTGCACGCCACAGCGATCTATGGATCGGGCTGCACGCCGCAGCGGTTACTATATGGTACCTATTGAGTGTGAGTGTTGAGTGTGAGCGCTGAATGGTAGGAGTTGAGTCACGAGTGACTGAGAGGCTAGCCCGAGGGGCGATAGATATATACATGCACATGAGTGATGTTTGCCTGAGGGGCCTGATTATGAACTTATTGATTTTCACTTCTCTTTAGAGTGAGTTTCTATCGAATATGATGATTTAATGACTGTTTTCACTCATCTTTATACTGAGCCTCTGTCGAAAATGTTAGATAAATGTTTTTAAACAACTTTCATTTAAGATGGGGTTTATGAGATGTTCAGAACTTAATCACTAATTTGGCTTTTTGTTATTTCCATTGAGATTTTCTTGTTAGGAGGTGTTTATGACTCCTGTTTTGCCCGAGGGGCTGTTTATGAACTATGTTTTGCCCGAGGGGCCGATTATGGTTTTTAGCTCTTTTATTAAAAAATGGTATTGAACTCCTACTGAATCTGTCGGAAGGCATTTTAAATTATTTTTACCAAAAGCTGGATTTTAAAAGAGGCGATTGACTCGTATTCTGATTTAGCAGCCTGTGTGCTTGTTGAGTTTAACATAAATGTGGATTCATTGTTTCCTACTGATCAGTCTTTATTTACTCTTATTACTTACTGGGATGGAGTACTCACATTACTCCCTGCACCTTGTGTGCAGATTCAGGTATTTCAGAACCCGGTAGCGGGTGTTGGTTGCTCAAATGCGGAGTCATCAGAGTTAGCAAGGTGGCTGCACGACGTTCGCAGCACCGCTTCCTTCCTCTCATTTTCATTTCTGTACTTATTACATTTTCCTATTTTTGTTGTATTCAGACCTTGGTAGATGCTCATGACTAGTGACACCCCGATGTCGGGCTTGTGTAATTATTCCGCATTTTTCTTTTAAATGTTCATTATGAGATTAGCGGTTTATAAATGGTAAAAAACAACTTTTAATGGAAAATGGTTGACTTGGGGAATAGTGTCGGCTGGCCTTGTCTTCACGAGAGGCGCCATCACGACAGGGTCCAGTTTGGGGTCATGACAAGTTGGTATCAGAGACTAGGCTACATAGGTCTCACGAGTCATGAGCAGGCTTAGTAGAGTCTCGCGGATCGGTACGGAGACGTCTGTATTTATCCTCGAGAGGCTGCAAAACCTTTAGGAAAACTTCACATTCTTGAATTCTTATCGTGCGTCCTTTGATTCAGCTTGAAATGTAACTCTTTGAATTCCTTCCATGCGTTCGTGTGCGCGCATGAGCGCTCACTATCAGATTTGCATCGATTGCTCGTGATTCCCTGATCGAGGGGCGAGATGTGATCTCAGTGTGTTGATGTTAGGCCAGTTTGGAATATTGAGGCCGGATTTTTTCCTATAGCTTGAGCACCGAGGTGTTGATTGCGTGAGGGCGTGTTTCTGGATCTATATGTGCTGTTGTGTCCCTATTAAGGGCAGTGATGATTGGATAGTTACGTGACGAGTATGATGTGACTGCGAGATGTATTCATATGATTTGGAAGCGATGAGAAAGGTCTGCTGGAGGATAGAAGAACTATTAGGTGCTTGATTTCCATCTTGATTCGAGGTATAGCCTCGAGTTATGGGCGTGTGAAGAATCTTTTCGTGTTTCCTTGTGGGAGTGAAGTAAAAAAAAAATTCATGATGCGGTATGATTTCAGACTCAGGAAGACTAAGTGACTGCGTAATGTTTATGACGGTGGAAAGTATGCGGAAATGTTAGTTGGAGGCAAAGCAGGTGGGTTATCTCCTACGGAGTGTTCTGAGGTTGTCTGATCCTTATGTTGTCTGTTAGAAGATCTCATTTACAAGTGAAAAATATATGTTGAAATTTAAATTTGGGTCGCTTATGAGAGTGGGCTTGACTGTTGCGAGGATGAATGCGAGATTTGCAGAAGATTTATAGTACCAGATGGTCTGTGTTTCAGGAGCTTATGAAGGATTGAGTTTAATCTCACTATGGTATTATGTCAGCAATAGGGTATATGCGTTATGAGTTATTGTGTGTGTTTTGGTCTTTGGCTTCGAGCTAAGTGGGGGAGTCTGCTATTGATTAGGTGATTGCACAGTTATGTGCTATGTTAGTTCCAGTTTGAAGCGTACTGGTGAATCAGTTATGGCTTAGGGAGATTGAGACCGAGGATGTCTCGAGTAAAGGAAAATTTTGACAAAGGTTATGTCATGCTTCATAGGTGTAAGAGAATCTCAGAATGTCTTGAGTTGTTGTTGGCAAAATATGCTCGGTGCATAGAGCAGGAAGTTGCTTGGTTGTATTGGGATGAGGTTGCATTCTGCAGTGTCTGAAGTGCTAATGAGGCACAGGTTGTTCGGTTCTTTTGATCGCGCTAATTGCGGTTTGAGTAGAGTGGATGACTTGCGAGAATGGTTCTAATGTGTTCAAGATTCTACATATACAATTGAGTATTGTAAAGTTGCATATGTGGTTAGAAACTGAGTTTTCATTGGAAGATGTCAAGACTTATAGTATTTTCTATAAATTGTGGGATTCTTCTATGTATCAGTATCAGGAAGGTAAAGGTAACAGATTTAGATTCATAGGAAGTCTCTTCAGAGTAAAGTATTTTGAAGGTGGTTCTTTTAGGGATATTTAAGAGAGTATTCAACGGCTTATGACTCTTAGACGGTGTGGTTTGTGCTTGGGTCTCGTGTGGTAAGTCTGGGTTGAGAAATTATGATGTTATAGCAAGAAGGAGTATCAAGTCGAAGGTAAGCCAGAAGGGAACTCGGATAGATGGGATAGCTTGGTAGTGGCCCGGATCGGTGGGGTAAGGATATGGTTAGTTCTTTGGATGCCTATGAGGTAATGAGTTTATACAGGTGGTTAGAGACAATGCTCTTGGATTTTAGTGGCCTGCATAGCTTGGTTGAGTTAGAAGATTCAGTCCTGACGGTTTAGTTTGTGCAAATGAAATTCGGAGAGTTCTTTATGGCTTTCTGCCACGGTTAGGGATGTATAGTGTTTTTCTTCTAGATGGGATCAATAGAAAGTTCTTGGTTAGTTGAGTACATAGTTGCTTGTGGCTCGGAATGGATATGAAGTTCTCATGATATCCTAGGATGGTATGGCACATGCGATATGTTATGGAGGATGGAGAATTGCATGAGTAAGGTTACGATTCAATTCTGAAAGGAATGACATAAAATTCTTAGGCAGCACGGGCAATTTTAGATGATTAAGGAAAAGGTACTGCTGATTGGTGTGGCTTGATGAGGGTATACATTTCAGAAAGGGCGATGTGTTTGAGTTATGGATGCTTTATTGATATTGCGGCACTATCTTGTCTTATCGACTGATGATATACGAGTTTGCTAGATGGCACAGAAGAATTATAGGTGTACCTCTCGTGGAATGATTGAGTGTTAGAGGTGTGTTGTATATTCGAGCGGCAAAATTGGGATCAGATATGGTAATTCATGTACTTTATGGACTTGGAGACCGGAAGTTCTCATAAGCAGGTTAGCTCGTGGTTGAGGACGTAAAGATGTGGGTAAGTTAATCAGATGATAGTATGTGCTATAATTCAGTCATTGTGAACCTTCGGAGGGTTATTTATCTGTTGTGACTGACTAAAGTTGGTGTATGGTTCATTAGTAGACTTATATGGATGCGTGTTCTGCATCTGGACGGCTTTGTTGACCCCGAATTGTAATGTTGAGGGATGTGTTGATTCGATTATTATTGAGCTTATTAGTAATCTGGGGAGGTCTATGAGTCACCTTTCTGTGTTGCGAGGTGTTATAATTTGTTGGTTATAGGCACATATGGTGTGGTTCTATTGGGGTCTCATAGTGGGAGTCGAGCGAGAGGAGTATTGGATAATACTTGGCGGATGGCGCATCGGTTATGTCCTTCGGGTTGTGCGGTGTTATGTATTTGCTTCACCGTGGTTATGATAATTTACTTTGGTTCTAGACATCAATTGCGCGTGGTCGTCAATTTCGAGCAGAGTGACTTGAGGTGTTTCATGTGGAGCAGTGTTTGGGTAGGGTCGCGCATTGCAGCAAAGTTATGTGGAGGTATGACCTTGCGGGTTAGATTCGTGTGTTCTATTCCTATGATGTGAGACGGGTTCTCAACCTTGTGTTCTGGTGGTACTGGTGAGCTTGAGGTACAGCTCTTTCATTTGAGCCGTTTTCATGATTTGAGTATGTTCGGACTGTTGCTTATTGGTGCGCGTATTGCGCAAGTTGCGGCTTAGGCCTGTATTGATGTGTCATGTCACCAGAGTAGTGCTGGATTAGAGGAGATCGTTGGGGTCATTAATAAATGCGAACGGATTCGATTTCAGCATGTTGGAAGGATAATATCGAGGTTCGGCTCAAAAAATTTGCTATGGTGCTTGCCAAGGAAGAAGCTTCATGAATGGTTGATTTGGAAAATGGTTATGGCTTACCGCGTGTTTTAGGGATCATTGGAAGTATATGAAAGTGTTGGGATGAGACTTTAGTTGATAAGAGTTTTTCTATTGGTATTCGGGTGCTGTGTGCAGCTGCTGTGAATAGAAGTTATCGCTACCAGCGTTTGAGTTACGTGGTTTATTATGGAATCGCATCCGAGGTTGCAGGTATGGTTTGTTACAGCTGGTTCGATCTTATTCAGAATATAGATGTGAGATTTTGATCTTGTGAATGGTGTCCGAAGTGGAAATGTGGTTTTAAGGCTTATGTGCTAGGATGGAATGCGAAAAGTGCAATTTCATTGTGTTATCGGACCTATATGAGATAGGGTGACGTGGGATCACCCCGGGTATATGCATTGTAAGGTTATTCAGTGATTGGTTGGCTTTTAGAACAACTCTGGGCACGTTCGAGGACGAACGTATCTTTAAGTAAGGGAGGATGTAACGACCCGACCGGTCGTTTTGAGCTTTTGCATTTTACTCACCAGTTCTCGAGCATGGCTTGCCCCGTGTGATGTAATATGACTTATGTAAATCGTTGGTTTTGGTTTTTAGGGTAATCAGAATGAATTTGGAAGAACAGATCTCAGTTGAAGCATGAAATTTGAAAGGTTTGACCAAGTTTAGACTTTTTAGTATTCGATCTCGGATTTGGATTTCTATGATTTGGTTAGCTCCGTTAGGTGATTTGGACTTGGGAGCGCGTCCAGAATGTATTTTGGAGGTCCGTGGTAGATTTAGGCTCAAATTGGCGAAATTGGAAATTTGGCGTTTTTCGATCGGCAGTGGAAATTTTGATATTGGGGTCGGAATGGAATTCCGGAAATGGGAGTAGGTCCGTTGTATCATTTTTGATGTGTGTGCAAAATTTCAGGTCATTCGGACGAGGTTTGATAGACTTTTTGATCGAATTCGGAATTCGGGAGTTTTGGAATTCTTAGGCTTGATTCGAGGATGATTTGATGTTTTGATGTTGTTTTGAGCGTTCCGAAGGTTGGAACAAGTTTGAATTATGTTATGGGGTGTGTTGGCATATTTGGTCGGGTCCCATGAGGCTCGGATATGTTTTGGAAGAGTTTTTGGAAGATTTTGGCATTTTGAGCATAAGCATGTAATGATCCAAAGGTTCATTTTTAGTTCTAGAGATCGAAATTTGAATTTGAGACTTCTGGAATTTTGATAATGAATTATAGGAGTGATCTGGAAAGTTTGGTCTAATTTCATCAAGTCGTGATTGGGTTTTTGACGCGAATCATGAGTTAATTGTTTAACGAGCGAAATGGATATCGTACTGAGCAAACGAGCTCCGAATTGAGCTTTGATTGAAGGAGTTCGTATGATGGAGTTAGAGCCTTTTTAGTGATATTAAAGACTGCTGGTGCATCAGATCTGGTGTGCACCTTTTAGCGACCAGAATGGACCTTTTAGCGACGTGAATTAAGCCTTTAGCGACCAGAATCAGATTTATTAAAGTTGTTACGTTTTTAGCTCATTTTGACGTTTTTTTGGTGAAAGAATACGGCTTGGGGCGATTTTTGAGCAAGAAAGCATGGGAAATATTGAGGTAAGTCACTTGTGATCATTTCTACTCCATAATATTGAATTATCATCGAATAATCCGACTAGATTACTTGTTTTTGGGGTGTAAATTGGGGATTTGGACCTAGGGATTTGAAAATAAGATTTGAAGATTTGGAGGCCGAATTGTTATCGGAATTTAGTAATTTTGGTATGGTTGGACTCGTGGTTGAATGGGTTGTCGGATTTTATGAGTTTCGTCGGATTTCGAAGCGTGGGCCCGGGGGCTGGGTTTGAGCAATTTTGGGATTTTGATGTTTATTTGGATATTTTCGAGTGGGCTTCGCTCCCTTAGCATATTTTAATGATTATGTACTGATTGTGGCTAGATTTGGAGCATCCGGAGGTCGATTCGTGCGGGCGAGGCATCGCGGGCTAGAGTTTGGACCGGATCGAGGTAAGTAATGATTGTAAATACTGTCCTGAGGGTTTGAAACCCCGGATTACACATTGTTGTATTATTTTGAGGTGACGCGCACGCTAGATGACGAGCGTGGAGTTGTGCACCGTTGGGGATTGTGACTTGGTCCGTCCCGTACGATTGTTTAGTCGCATATTTGATTTAAACCTTATGATATTCCATGTTCTAGAGATTGATATTATATTTTGGGCTGTATGCCATGTTTGGGGCCTTGTGCCGACCTATTGAGACCCTTAAGGGCATTTTTACTATTTTTCCTCACTCTATTTGTTTTGAAAGCATATCCTCGGTCATGTTTTTACCTGGTTATTGTTTAAATTTGTTTTATCACTATATTTCTAAAAAATGTGAAAGCTGTTTGGGCTGAGTTCCCTGTTTTACTGATGGTCCGAGTGATCGTGAGTTGATGACTGAGATAGACCGAGGGTCTGATTGTGAGGTTGATGACTGAGATAGACTGAGAGTCTGATTGTGAGGTTAATGACTGAGAGAGGCCGAGGGCCTGGTTGTGAGGATTATATATCTATGGATCGGACTGCACGCCGCAGCTATATATATATATATATATGGATCGGGCTGCATGCCGCAGCGATATAGCGCTTGGGCTGTAGGAGCCCCTCCGGAGTCTGCACACCCCCAGTGAGCGTAGTCGACTATATATATGGATCGGGCTGCACGCCGCAGCGGTTACTATATGGTACCTATTGAGCGTGAGTGTTGAGTGTGAGCGATGAATGGTAGGAGTTGAGTCACGANCCCGAGGGGCGATAGATATATACATGCACATGAGTGATGTTTGCCTGAGGGGCCTGATTATGAACTTATTGATTTTCACTTCTCTTTAGAGTGAGTTTCTATCGAATATGTTGATTTAATGACTGTTTTCACTCATCTTTATATTGAGCCTCTGTCGAAAATGTTAGATAAATGTCTTTAAACAACTTTCATTTAAGCTGGGGTTTATGAGATTTCAGAACTTAATCATTGATTTGGCTTTTTGTTATTTCCATTAAGATTTTCTTGTTAGGAGGTGTTTATGACTCCTGTTTTGCCCGAGGGGCTGTTTATGAACTATGTTTTGCACGAGGGGCCGATTATGGTTTTCAGCTCTTTTATTAAAAAATGGTATTGAACCCCTAGTGAATCTGTCGGAAGGCATTTTAACTGATTTTTACCAAAACCTGGAATTTAAAAGAGGCGATTGACTCGTATTCTGATTTAGCAGCCTGTGTGCTTGTTGAGTTTAACATAAATGTGGATTCATTGTTTCCTACTGCTCAGTCTTTATTTACTCTTATTACTTACTGGGTTGGAGTACTCACATTACTCCCTGCACCTCGTGTGCAGATTCAGGTATTTCGGAACCCGGTAGCGGGTGTTGGTTACTCAAACGCGGAGTCATCAGAGTTAGCAAGGTGGCTGCACGACGTTCGCAGCACCGCTTCCTTCCTCTCATTTTCGTTTCTGTACTTAGTACATTTTACTGTTTTTGTTGTATTCAGACCTTGGTAGATGCTCATGACTAGTGACATCCTGATGTCGGGCTTGTGTAATTATTCCGCATTTTTCTTTTAAATGTTCATTATGAGATTACAGTTTATAAATGGTATAAAAAAAACTTTTAATGGAAAATGGTTGACTTGGGGAATTGTGTCGGCTGGCCTTGTCTTCACGAGAGGCGCCGTCACGACCGGGTCCGGTTTGGGGTCGTGACAATTAGCGGACAGGTCATCATATCCTTTACTACCCAGTTACCCTCCCCTTGGTCATGGCCTAAAGAGTTCTAGCAACCTTGAGATGTATCCTATGCGTGCATTACCCGTCTGTTAGCCCAAGTAAAGGTTAGTTTTGAATACTGACAAAGGAACTTAGGATGAACCAGGTCCATCACTCAGGTGCACAAAAACGGGCAGATTCGAGCATGTGGGATGCACGTGAAGGAGATAAGCTTAACTTGGTGTATTTAATATCTCCTGATCGAAAAGGTTGCATAATTGATAAGGAAAAGGACTCCTTAATCAAAGAGAACACAATTCAAGATAGGGAAGGAGTTAGAAGTTGAAATCAACTAGAACTCTTCCACCAAGGAAGAGTTGCATCAGAACTCTAGTTATTTCTTCATCTACTAACTCTATAAATTGCAGGATGTTCTCACATTAAAGTGCTGCACAAAAACGCAGAAGATAAACATGAATTGGGAGCAAAATAGCAAGGCTTTTTGCAAGCAGTTCGTGTGTGATTCAAGTGTGCAAACCTGAAGCTACATGAACCAGATTGAAGAACCAGCTCCATAAAGAGTTTTATGTGTCTTTCTTTATTTCTAGTTCAATTGTAGTAGGTGTTTTATATTGTACCTTTCAGCCTTATCTAGAAGCAATTGTAATAGTATTTTGAGGATTCAAGTTAGAGTTAACTTGAAGTTGTCGCAGCAGTTAGAGGCTAGTTGCCACAACGGGATTTCAGTTAATCCTTAGGTTTACAAAGAGTTTTGTAAATGCTGTTTTGGCTCAGTGATTTTAGTGGAAGTTTGGGAAAATCCTACTGAGTAGTAGGTCGTGGTTTTTTCACCTTTTGAGCCAGGTGTTTTCCACGTAAAAATCTCTGTGTGCTTTATTTTCTGTATTTATTATTCTGCAAACAGCAGTAGTTAGTACATCTAGAAGAACCAGGTTCTTCTAGAGAAAAAATTGGATACCACACAAATCACCCTCCCCCCCCCTCTTGTGTGGTATTGACGTTTAGAAAATCACCGTCCCTTTCTTGTGGCCTTGGAGGTATTTAGGACCTCTAATTTAGGCAACTCTAGACTAACCTAAGGTATTTAAAGGAGAAAAATCTAGGCGACAACCAAAACAAATAGGACTGTCAAGTAAAGAACAATTAAGGGGGCTCACATTTTACCTCCACAAACAGAACAAGCAAATGCACGTCTCAGATAGCAGTGTTTTAGACATTTGAAAGGAATCCTAATGACAGGATGTCTAGGTAAACATGACAAACAGAGAATATGCAATGCCGAGTTAAGGCAAAAGTGTTAAAGGCCTAATCAGTTTGCCTACTGATTTTAGGATTTGTTGAATCTGGGCAGTTCACAAATAAGCACAGCATAGTTTCCTGTTTTTGTAAGATTTTAATTACCTGCAAGCTTGCCTATAGGCATGCTGGTCTAGGTGCTGAACATTACAAAGCTGGTTTACATACATTAAATCCTAGAACGTGATATCTAGGTGTTGAGATTGCTTTCTTAAACAGGATAGTTACTGATTTATGTGATGCAGACATGGTTTTAAAGTGAATGCAATAACAGTCCTAGGGCAGGATCTTTAATGCACATGATGAATAGACGTTTTGTTAAGCAGGATTATAGTAGTGTTCTAATAACGGAATTTCTAGGTGATCATGATCATGTAGAAGCAGAATTTCGTAACAAATGGTGTGATGAGCCTATAACATGTTTACTAGTATGCCAAACAATCCTAAAAGCATGGTTTCTAAAGCAAGTAAACATAATAAACCTAAGGCATGATTTCTAATGCAAGTAAGCATAGTGATCCTAAGGGCATGATCTCTACCCGATTTCCCTCACAAAAATCATATAAGAATCCCCTTCCCTTTTACTAATTTCCCCAACATCTGTTTACAAAGATCATTATTACAGATCAATAGTGGATGAATTACATAAATAAATATAAACTATATAATAGGGAGCCTGAATTAGGCCTAAAGTAAACCTGGGGATGTCAAGCCTTCAGAACAGTCTCAAATGCTAAGAGTCTCATAGCCAATGGTGTGTCCTGGTGTGTCAAATTCCCTAAGGACCTCAGGGATCCTGGGCAGTGCTCACACCAAGAGCCTTTCTTAAAATAGAGAACTGGTTATGTGCAGTGTGGAAGGGCCAGCCCCAGTGTGCTGGAGTTCAGAGGAATCTCATGGATTCCTAGGCAGTACACACAGTGGAGAGGCAGAACTTAATAGTCTAAGAGTAAAGTGAGAGTGCTTGACATAGTTTAGAAAACACTTAGTAAAGATAGTGTAGAGATAACTTTCAGGAGTGAAAAGATTTTCAGGAATAGAAACAGTTTTGAGAAACTACTAAGAGTGGAAAACAGTTTTTGAAATCAATTCTGAGAAGAACAAATATTCAACATACAATCACACAGACTTGGAATGCCCAGAATCACAAACCATTTAATGGGCAGCTTTACAAACAAAGGTCGGGGGGCTAGGAACATATACAACTCACATCAGGGACACATGATCAGGGACAATGGGGAAGCGTATGGACGACAAATGCACAGAATAATTAGGAGTCTTCAGATTCAGAGACCTAACAGGTTAGTCATGATAATAGGCAATTAAGACATAGAGGCAGAGTGTAGGAATAGTCATGTTGAAGACAGGGGTGCATTGGACAGTATTAGCCATACAAATAGGGTCAATCAAGTACATTAGGAGACTAAGTTACGAACATAATCACACCAATTGAAAGAAGTAAACAGAGACTAATAAACATGTTGGCCAAGTATCAACAAGCAAGTGAGACCTAGACATGCTGATTACACGTTTGAACAAGAGAAGACAGAATTTAGACTTGCTGAATAAAGCAGTAAACAGGAAGACAAATTGAATACATAGCCAATCGAACAAGTGCATGAATAGATTTATAGACATGGAACACACAGAGTTTGAGTTTCAGAATTGAACTAGGGACATACCAGTTTAAAGAGGCAAAGTGCAGAATATAAAGCAAGTAAAATGCCACTGTTTAGCCTTGGCTTTTAGCCGGCTAGACCAATAGTTAGCACAAGTAGCAGAGAAAGAAGAGAGAGTTTGAGTATGTGTGGGTGTGTTTGTATTCTGAACTAAGTGTTCGTGTGTTGATAGGTAAATCAAGAGTGTTATATAGCAGTTTAAGAGTAGAACAAAACAAGGTAAAGGAATCAGCATTCAGTCAAGTAAGGAAATCATAGGGTCACAAAATCCATCACATAAAGGAGTTCAGAATAGACCCCTTAATTAGGGATAATTGATTAAACGGTAATAACATGGGTCTAATTAAGGACCAATCATACCATGTAAAGGAATCAGTAAGAATCCACAATTATACGGGCAATCAAATAAGGTAGGGATGACCAATTAAGGTCATAAACAAGGAAACACACAAGATTTATGCATACGGATCTCTAAGAGAGTAAATCAATCAGCCACAACTTTCAAAATAACACTGATTTTCGGAAAGAGTTACTCAACTTCCATAAACAAAAATTAGGCTAAGTAAAACCTCACAAAAATATAGAAATTAGCCGGAGAAACAAATTCGAACCTTAATAGAGATTAATTAGGGCAAAAACCACAGAATAATAGATTTGACAAAGAAAAAATGTGTATGTAAAAAATACAGAGTAAATTAAAGATTGGTAACACAAAAAGACTCAAGATCGAAACAAAGGTTAGAAAAATCAGAGTATCATACAAAATCAACTAAGGTTTAAGTATTTTTTTCACAAATCAGTCACGAAGACGAAAAATAATTAATCAAACACTTAGGAGTCAGAAAAACCTTTAAAAAGTAACTTGGGATGAACCCTAGTTTTGGGGAAAAGTCGGAATAATCAGTTAAAATCAGAATTTCTCAAAGAAGAACAGGTAATAGTGCTTGATTCATCTCAGATCTATACAGATCTGAGAAGGATAGAAGGTAATAGACTAGAATTTTCGGAAAAGTAATAGAGATGAGAGAATAGGTCAAGAGACCATAGATTCGTAACAAAACAAAAGGAAATTCTTACTCACAGTCGAGAAAATGGCCTGAGACAGGCTAACAAGCAAGGTTTCAAACCAGAACCGGTAGGGTTCCTTGAGATCGTCTCAAGGATCTAACAAGTCAAAGAGCCATGGTACGTAGAAGGCCAGGACCGGCCGGAGAAGACATGGAAACATCACAGGATTGAGATATACGCCGGTGACGGCGTTTAGAACTAGGGTTGGATCGAGAGAGTTGAGAGAAGAGGGGAGTGATGACGGCGGGTGAGAGGAGTGAATGAGAGGGTTTGGGGGGGTTAGGTCTAGGTTTAATTAAGGAAAGGAGAATATGGACCGTTGATCCGAATGATCAACGGTTAGGATTGAATGGGGGGTATCGGATCGGGCAGGTGTGTATTTGGGCCTAAAGGGATTGGGCTAATTTTAAAAAGGGTTTTGGGCTGGTCTTTTGGGTTAAGTCTGAAAACAAAAGGGGCTATTTATTAAATACCCAGATAATTGAGCAAAAATTAATTTGTAAAATAAATAACAAATTATAAAAATAATTTTCATGCATAGAAATAACTATTCGATATTTTAAAAATACAATGGACCATTTTCTGGTAAAATAATGCAATAATGTATGCTTGGGCTGTAATTGCAAAGTTGTAGCAATTATAACCAAAAAGTATAAATCTGGCCATTTGTGAAATAATTTAAACTTAATATGACTATAAATAGTAAAATTAAATCAAGAAATGTTATGAAGTCATTTGTGATGCAATTTTGTAATTGTTTACATAAATAAAATACTGGGATAAATTAATTTAAAAAATGTAGAAATTATGGAAAAATATCATTTGATGCTAATGCATAGTTTTGAAGATATATATGCATTTTGAAAAATAATATAGGGAAAAATTGGGTATCAACAATATTGAACCTGTACCACGCTCCGAAACCAATATACGGACCCGATACCAACAAGATCAAACATCAATACTTTTTTTAAAAAACTAATAATTTTTCAGATTTCAATTTTAACAAAAAGTCATAACTCGGGCTAGGGACCTCCGAATCTGATTCCGGGCATACGCCCAGGTCCCATATTTTGATACGGACCCACCGAGACTGTCAAAAGACAAATCCGGGGCCGTTGACCAAAAATATTGACAGAAGTCAACTCAAATGAAGTTTTTAAGCAAAAATCCTTATTTTTATCAACTTTCAACACAAAAGCTTTCCGGAATCACGCTCGGACTGCGCACGCAAATTGAGGAGGGATAAAATGAGGTTTAAAGGCCTCGGAGCACAGAATTTGGTTTTAAATCATAAGATGACCTATCGGGTATAGAATAGTACCTGAGCTGGGAAAAAGGTGGGGATATCTACTCCGCACATCAGAATCGGACTCCCAGGTAGCTGCCTCAACAGGCTGACCTCTCCACTGCACTCGAACTGAAGGATAACTCTTCGATCTCAATTGACGAACCTGCTAGTCTAGAATATCTACCGGTTCCTCCTCGTAGGTCTGTAACGCAAGTCTGTAAGCCACCTCTCCCACTCGATCATCTCAAAAGGCCTGATGTATCTAGGGCTCAACTTGCCCTTCTTTTCAAGCCTCATTACACCCTTCATGGATGACACACGGAGAAACACTCTCTCTCCGACCATGAATGCAACATCACGGACCTTACGGTCAGCATAACTCTTCTGCCTGGACTGAGCTGCGCGCTATTCTGAATGATCTTAACCTTATCCAAGGCATCCTGTACCAAATTTGTACCCAATAACCGAGCCTCCCCCGGCTCAAACCATCCAACAAGCGATCGACACCGTCTACCATATAATGCCTCATAGGGGGCCATCTGAATGCTCGACTGGTAGTTGTTGTAGGCAAACTCTGCAAGTGGCATGAACTGATCCCAAGAGCCTCCGAAGTCAATAACACAAGCGCGGAGCATATCCTCCAATATTTGAATAGTGCGCTCGGACTGTCCGTCCGTCTGAATATAAAATGTTGTGCTCAACTCCACCTGCGTGCCTAACTCACGATGTACTGCCCTCCAGAAATGCGAGGTAAACTACGTACCTCGATCAAAAATGATAGACACGGGCCCACCATGAAGACGAACGATCTCACGGATATAAATCTCTGCCAACCACTCTGAATAATAGGAAACTGCCACAGGAATGAAATGCGCTGACTTGGTCTGTCTATCCATAATAACCCAAACTGCATCAAACTTCCTCTAAGTCCGTGGGAGTCCAACAACGAAATCCATAGTGATACGCTCCCACTTCCACTCAAGAATCTCTATCTTCTGAAGCAAACCACCAGGTCTTTGGTGCTCGTACTTTACTTGCTGACAATTTAGACACCGAGCCACATATGCCACCCTATTTTTCTTCATTCTCCTCCACCAATAATGCTGCCGCAAGTCCTGATACATCTTGGTGGCGCTCGGATGAATAGAATACCGAGAACTGTGGGCCTCCTCTAGAATTAACTCACGAAGTCCATCCACATTAGGCACACAAATACGACCATACATCCTCAAAACTCCATCATCTCCAACTGTAACCTGCTTGGAATCACCATGCCGCACTGTGTCCCTAAGGACAAGCAAATGAGGGTCATCATATTGTCGCTGCCTCATGCGCTCAAACAAAGAAGACCGGGCGACTATGCAAGCTAGAACACGACTGGGCTCAGAAACATCCAACCTCACGAACTGATTGGCCAAAGCCTGAACATCTAATGCAAGCGGTCTCTTACTGACTGGAATGTACGCAAGGCTGCACATACTAGCTGGCTTCCTACTCAAAGCATCGGCCACCATATTGGCCTTCCCGGGATGATGATATCATAGTCTTTCAATAGCTCTAACCACCTCCTCTGCCTCAAATTGAACTCCTTTTGCTTGAACAAATACTGCAAACTCCGATGATCCGTGAACACCTCACACGACACGCCATAAAGATAGTACCTCCAAATCTTCAGCGCATGAACGATGGCTGCCAACTCTAAGTCGCGAACATGGTAATTCTTCTCGTGAACTTTTAGCTATCGCGAAGCATACGCAATAACCCTACCACCCAACATCAATAACGTACCAAGTCCAATACGAGATGCATCACAATATACTGTATAAGGCCCTAATCCTGTGGGCAACACCAACACTGGCGCCATTGTCAAAAGTAGTCTTACGCTTCTGAAAGCTCGCCTCACACTCGTCCGACCATCTGAACGGGGCACCCTTCTGAGTGAACCTGGTCAACGGGGCCACTATAGATGAGAACCCTTTTATAAACCGACGGTAATAGCCCGCCAATCCCAAGAAACTCCAGATCTCGATAGCTAATGTGGGTCTAGGCCAGTTCTTGACTGCCTCAATCTTCTTAGGATCCACTTGAATACCCTTTGCTGATACAACGTGACCCAAGAAAGCAACTAAACTCAACAATAACTTGTAGTTTGAAAACGTAGCATATAATTGGCAGTCTCTCAGAGTGTGAAGAACGATTCGAAGATGCTGCTCATGCTCCTCTCGACTGCGAGAGCAGATCAAGATATCATCAATAAAAACAATCACAAAGGAATCTAGATAGGGCTTGAACACCCGGTTCATCAAATCCATGAATTCTGCTGTGGCATTTGTCAGCCTAAATGACATCACTAAAAACTCATAATGCCCATACCAAGTCTGAAAAGCTGTCTTAGGGACATCAAATGCCCTAATCCACAACTGATGGTAGCGAGACCTCAAATCGATCTTCGAAAACACTTTGGCACCCTGAAGCCGATCAAATAAGTCGTCAATCTTCGGCAATGGATACTTGTTCTTGATGGTGACTTTGTTCAACTACTGATAATCTATGCACATCCTCATCGACCCATCCTTCTTCTTCACAAACAACACAGGCGCTCCTCAGGGCGAGACACTAGGTGTAATAAAGCCCTTATCAAGCAAATCTTGCAACTGCTTTCTCAATTCTTTCAAATCTGGCGGGGCCATACGGTATGGCGGAATAGAAATGGGATGAGTGCCCAGAGCCAAATCAATACAGAAGTCAATATCTCTGTCGGGGGCATCCCCGACAGGTTCACAGGTAACACCTCTGGAAACTCACAAACAACGGGCATAGAATCCATAGGAGAAACCTCCGTACTAGAATCACGGACATAAGCCAAATAAGCTAGAAACCCCTTCTCGACCATGTGTCGAGCCTTCATATAAGAGATAATCTTGCTAGAAGAATGGCCAGGGGTCCCCTTCCACTCTAATCGAGGCAACCCCGACAAGGCTAAGGTCACCGCCTAGGCATAACAATACAATATAGCATGATAAGGTGACAACCAATCCATACCTAAAATGACATTGAAATCAACCATATCGAGAAGTAGAAGATCTATGCTAGTTTAAAGACCTCCAATAGTAATCACACACAAACTATAGACACGATCTACAATAATAGAATATCCCACAGGGGTGGACACATATACAGGAGCACTCAAAGAATCACGAGGCAAAACCAAATATGAAGCAAAATAGGACGACACATATGAATATGTAGAACACAGATCTAATAGAACAATGGCATCTCTACTATAAACTAAAACCGTACATGTAATAACCACGTCAGATGACTCAGCCTCAGGCCTGGCTGGAAAAGCGTAGCATCGAGGCTGGGCCCCACTACTCTGATCCATATCTCTAGGATGACCTTCTGTTGGCTGGCCTCCACCTCTAGCGGCCTGGCCTCCACCTCTATCGGCCCGACCTCCACCTTTAGCGGCCTGACCTCTACCTCTGGCTCCCTGACCCCTACCTCTGGCTGGCTAAGAGGGTGGTGATGCAATCGGTGCCGGAATCATGGCACGAGTACTCTATTGTGGCGTGCCGCCCAATAATCTTGGACAAGTCCTCCTAATATGCCCATAACCACCACACTCAAAACATCCATCTTGGTACTGTGGCTGCTGAAACTAAGACTGGCCCAAACGGGCTGGAGGGCTGGGCATAATTTGGTAAATACCGAATTACCGTACCGAAACCGAAAATTTTGGTATTTGGTATACGGTATTTTGGTATTTGGTATGGTATTTGGTTTAAGTTTTTAAAAAAAATTGGTACTAGGTACGGTATTTGGTATTTAAGATAAAATACCGAAATACCGTTACCGTACCGAAATATATATTATATTACACAAAACACATATTATCAATTACAACATAAATATAAAAAATCTAAAATCTTACTTTCCTTTATTTTCAAAGTTCATGAATTAACTCTAAACAAGTAACAAGACATTTCTAATGATCAAATATTATTTTATGTACAATTTTCTCGATTTGGGTCGATATTTGCTAGTTTTGGACAAAAATTTTGTCAACAAACATTTTCAGTTTTGTATTTTTGAGTACTTTAATTAAGAATATTAGAGTGTATGGCTCTATGCACTAGATAGTATTCAAACCGAATAAACCGAAGTTGCCGAACCGAATAAACCAAAACCGAAAGAAGAAAAATCGAACCATACAGAATTTAATTAGGTACGATATTGGTATAGGATTTTCAGAAACCGAATACCAACAATACCGAACAAAAATATCTAAATACCGTACCGTATCGACTGACGAACACCCTTAGCTGGATGACCACGGTATTAACTCTGAATAGGAGGTACACTGATAGGAGTTGGCAGTGCACTGTAGGCTGGCTGCCCAGAATGAGGCACATAATGATCACGACTCCCTGAAGCACTGTGGGATGTCTGAAGCGCTGAATGATATGGCCTAGGAGGATGCCCTACCAAAAGTACCTCTGCCTCTAGACGAGGCACCACTAAAACCACCTGAATAACGAGGTCTCTTGTCAGATCCCTGACCACTCCCCTAAGCTAGTACCATCTCAATGCGCCTGGCAACATTGGTAGCCGCCTGAAAAGAAATCTCGCTCCCAGTCTCCTTGGCCATCTGCAATCTGATAGGCTGAGCAAGTCCCTCAATAAACCTTCTCACCCTCTCTCTCTCGGTAGGAAGCAGAAGAATAGCATGACGGGCCAGGTCCAAAAAATGAGTCTCGTATTGAGTGACGATCATAGAACCCTGCTGCAGACGCTTGAACTGCCTCTGATAGTCCTCTCTCTAAGTGAGAGGAAGGAACTTCTCAAGAAATAATCGAGAAAAATGGTCCCAAGTAAGATCAGGCGACTCGGCTGCTCTGGTCAACATATAATCCCTCCACCATTTCTTTGCGGAACCCGACAAAGGAAATGCAGCAAAGTCAACCTCATTGGTCTCCACTATCCCCATGTTCTGTAACACCTCATGACAGCTGTCCAAATAGTCTTGCGGATCCTCTGAAGATGCACCGCTTAAGTGAATTGGGAAAGGCTTGGTAAACCAATACAACCTCCACAAAGCCTCAGAAGACATAGCCGATCCATTACCGGTCTGTGCTGCAACACCCAGTGGAACTGCCCCTACTGGCTGGGCTGCTAGAGTCTGAAAGTGGGGAGCCATATGTTCCGAAGTGTGAGTAGTGGGAGTCTGGACTCCTCCCCCAGCCCGAAAGACGGCTGGTGCGACAGGAAATGTGCCGGTCTGAGCAACACTCTCCATCTATAATTCTTTTAAAGAGCACCTAATATACGCAGCCACCTTCTAGGAAGAGTTTGTTTGAACTAGGCCTCTTAGTAGCCAATGACAAATTATCATACTAATATTTGTAAGCTCCTATATAGCTTCTTTCTAACTTATCTATAATTTCTCTCGGACATTGTTCTGGAATTGGCAATGTTGATTGATGTTCCATGAGCTCCATGCCGTCATCGCACCCGGTGCTAAATATCTCATTGTACTCTTCTTCTTCCCTAGTGGTTAATTTTCAAAACCAAGATTTCTTCTTTTTGAATTAATCCAATCTCTGAATAATACAGAAATCTCTAGACTGTACTTCGCTAATGAATGTCTATGATCTCCAATTTGAAATCTTGTCGCGCTAAAAGCATTCTCCGATGCTACTGATGATGCTTGAATAGCAAGGATATCTCGGGCCATTATTGAAAGTGTTGGAAAAGCCTAGCCACGCTCCCTCCACCATGCCAAAAGTTGTTCGTTGCCTTCTTTGTCTTTAATACTTTCCAATCCTTGATTAAGGTAAGAATCAAGTTCATCATCAATAGAGGAATCAAAACCTGCTATATCATCCATATCATCCCATAAAACATCTGCTCTAGACTTAGAAGTAGAAGGATCAGTTTCACCACCTGTTGTTTTCATAGATTTATATTTATCAAACATTGATTTAGCATAAGAATATATGCTAGCTTGGCAGTCTTCAAGCGATGGTTGTTCATTTTCTTGAATTGCTAAATTCTTATAAATTTTACGAGCAAGTCCCTTTGCACCTCTTAGTTTTAAAGATGGGTTAAGTAGAGAAGAAATTAAATAAACTTCGGGAATAGGAAAAAAATACTTTTTAAATTTTGAAATCATTTCATTAATGGCCGGTGCAAAAGTTGAATTTGTTTTATACTAAATAAAACAGAAATTCCACAAATATACCATAATATTTGTGTAATAGTAGGATAATATATACCAGAAAATTGTTTTGTAGCATAATAAAAAATTTCTAAAAATTTTGTAAGCTCTTTGATCTCATCCCAATCAGTAGGGGTGTTCATGGTTCGGTTTGGGTCGATTTTTTTTTGAAAAAGAAACCAAACCACGTAAGTCGGTTTTTCAAATATCGGAACCAAACCAAACCAATTAAGTCGGTTTTTCATCGATTCGGTTTTTGTCGGTTTTTCGGTTTTTTCGGTTATTTATCGGGTTTTTTCTTAAATATGAGACATACACTACCAAACGGATATTCCGGCTACTATATTTTAAACATAACACTATCAAATCAATTGTTCTTTAAGTGTCACGACCCGGATTTCCCACCATCGGGAGTCGTGATGGCGCCTACTGTTGGAGCTAGGCAAGCCAAACACTTAAACATTTTTGGATAACAACATAACAATAATAAAATAACGAGTCTTTAAAACATAAATAACTGAAAACCCAAAATGCGGAAGTCTAATATTTCACTACCCAAGACTGGAGTCGCTATCTCACGAACTACTAAAGAGTGCTACAAACAAGTCTGAATAGAAATGCCTAAATGTCTGTCTCGGTACAATGAAGACAAAACTGAAAACATAGAAAGGGACTCCGGCCTGCGAACGCCAGCTAGGCTACCTCGTAAGTCCCTGGACTAAAGTCAGCTCCCGATCGATATCCTACTGCTGTGGTCCAAAAGCTGCTCCAGTACCGTGATCTGTGCAAAAGAGCACAGAAGTGTATTATCAGCACAACCGACCCCATGTGCTGGTAAGTGCCTGGCCTAACCCCGGCGAAGTAGTGACGAGGCTAGACAGGACTACCAAACCAACCTGTGCAGTTCAATATATATATATATGCAATAAAAGGAAAGGGTACAGAAATTAAACAGTTAAGAGGGAGGGAAGCATACTATGGGGGAGTATAGTCCGGATATAAACTCAACAATTTAAGTAAGAAACAGGGCAATAACAATAACTAATGAGAGCAGAAAAATAATCAATAGTTGCACGGCATCAACCTTCGTGCTTTTACGCTCATTCTCACCAAAAGCAATCAAATAAAGTGCACGGCATCACCCTTCGTGCTTTCCCTCACATAACTCTCATATCATGGCACGGAATGATCCTTCGTGCAATTATAATCAAATCAGAGCACGGAATGTCCCTTCGTGCATAAATAATCAAAACCTGGCACGGAATGACCCTTCGTGCAAATATAATCAAAACATGGCACGGAATGACCCTTCGTGCAAATATAATCAAAATATGGCACGGAATGACCCTTCATGCAAATATAATCAAAATATGGCACGGAATGACCCTTCGTGCCTTATCACTCTTCCTCACCCAAACAGTACTCACAACCAAACGAGGCGAGGGGATAAACAATTAATAAGAAATGTCCCGAAAAGGGAATTACACAATTAACAACTAAATCCCGGCAAGGGAGCAACAACAATACTTTCACCTCCCGGCAAGGGAGATAATCAATATACTCAAACTGTCCCGGCAAGAGATTAATCACATCTCTTTCTATTTCTTTCATTTCTTACTCAATAGTCTTATTATCATTCGAGCCAACGCTCCAAAGAATTTACAATTCGTAATTAGTCCTCATACTCTTCACATTTGAATAGAATACATCAATTAACATGGAAGAGTCATAACAATATCAGGATAAGTGCATACGAGGACCCACGGTCACTGCTAGACACCGTATAATTGCAATTTTATGCAATTTTAGCTTAGAAATATCAAAATAAATTATAAAAAATATGAAAAATTACCTTAATTATACCTTTGTGAAATATGAGAATGAAATAAATTATTCACCAAAATGCTAAGTTTGGAAATAATTATTGAATGCCGCGGGGCATTTTTGTGCTATTCAGTATATAAATCGGTTTTCAGTCATTTTTCAAACTTTTTTTTTTTTCAAAAACTCAAAAAACTTTTTTAAATAAGATTTTTCAAATTCTACTCTTCAAAACGATTGGTAAGTGATTTCTAACTTATTTTCTTTACTCCTTAACATTTAAACATAATATCAAAGATTTTAATGGGGGAATTTGGGATTTAGTAGGTAGAACTAGGTTCCTATGACCTCATATGTCCGATTCCAAAATAACTGTATATTTTGAGGTGTCAAGGATTAGTCTTTTGGTTCGAACCTCGGGTTTTGACCATGCCCGGGGCATTTGGATATTTGAACAAACTTGGGAAATTCATCATAAGTTATTAGATTAGCCTTTGTTGATACATTCAAGTAATTTATGACTAGATTCGAGCGGTTTGGCTGGGAATTCGAAGGGTAAAGCGATACTAGAGGGCTTGAGTCGTTTTGGAGCATTGGGGTAAGTTTTGATCTAACTTTGGCTGAGAATAGGATAGAGTGATTTATTGCTATTTGCTAAATGATCGAGTACGGTGTATAGGCATTGGTGACGAGTATCTATACAT
>NW_017675703.1:55095-61437 GCF_001879085.1 Nicotiana attenuata
TAATCCCTGCATTTCTCGCCTGTTTCCATGGCTTCTCAGGCCATGAAACCCTCTTACTCACCTCCTATCGCTCCTGTGTGCTTGGTATTCGAAGGTTTGAGGCTAGACCTCAAAGGTCTCCACTCGGACCTTCACCGATTCGAGGATTCCGGCCATCTCCGGCCTTGCTCCGGTGGCTCTTGGTCTTCTGAGCTTTATTCTGACCTCATCCGACTTAGATCGGACATTTTCGAAGCCTTTCTCATTCTAGGGTTCATCTGAAACCCTAACTATCGAGGTTCTCTCCAATTATTTTTAGACTTGTTATATGTTTGCAATATTGCTTAAGTTTCTTAAACGTTTTCTCCGATTTTCTTTCAAAAAGTTACTTCTTTTCGATTAGGGTTTCTGGAAAAGGTCTTGAAAATGTTTCTGACTCTTCTACTTCTTCTTTTGTTGGTGAGAATCGATCCCTGCTATGTTCTTATTTGCTCTCTTCTGACTCACATGCTTTTTTGTGTGTTCTTATATTTGCTGTATTATGAAGTTTTCTGTTTCTCTCACATGCCTATTTTATGTGTTCCTTTACTGTGTTTTCCTACTGAGTTTTAGTCCTTTGTTTTCCTTTACCAGACTTTGTTCTTTCTAGATGTGTTTCATCAACTATTTCCTTAAGTTTACACTACCCCTTTATCTCCTGAACTCGTTTAAATTCCAAGCTTTTCTTGAAACTTGTTCCCTGTACCTCAAATTAGTTTCTATGTTCTATTTGCCTTGAACCTGCTATTGTGCTTGTACGTTTTCTCATGAGACTCTGAAAGAGGTCTCTGAGTCTGTTTCAATAGCTTGCCTTCTCATCTCTGTGCTGAATTCGAGTTTAAAAACCCTAAGATTTGGGGTTTCTTTGGCAATTTTGATTTTGTGTTTGGACAGGGGTTCTACTTTGAAACTTTAAACTCTCGGACTCACTCCGAGTTTATGAACTGAATTTGAACTTTTTCTGCGTTTGTGATTTTGAAACTTTCTTGCTAGCATAACATCATTCTTGCTTGACCTGTCTATGTGTTTTACATATGAGAGCTTCTCTTTCAAAGGTTTTGCCAACTGCTAATTGATTCTGAATCCCTTTAATATTGCTTACTTGATTGTTGCTGATTTTCCCCTAAATTAAACTTTCCTTTACCACTTTTCTGACTCGGTTCAATCGAACAAGGCTTTCAACTTGGTTCTTTTACTGGCTGTTTTACTGATTCCCTTTCCTTGTTTTTCCCAAATCAAGTACCACTAGACTTTTACCTAAAATAGTTTTTATGTATTTACCCTTTATTGTACAGCTTGGGAAAATATTCTGATTGACCCTTTCCTTAATTATCTTCACCCGTTGGAAATCAGAATCCCTTAATTGAAGGGAAATTGATTTTCAAGGTTATTTTCCTTACCTTTTCTTACTTGCTGCACTATAAAAAGGGCCTTCCCTTCTATACTTTCAACAATCCTCATTCACTGATTTTCGAATCACAAACTCTTTTGCACTCTTTACTCTCTTCTGAGATCTTTCGCATTGCTTGCTCGCAATTTGGCTTACCAAAGCTTCTGCTTTTCATTTATTTTTCTAAAACTGGTATGTCCTACTTTTGATTCTAGCATCAACTCCAATGTGTTTATTTACAAGCTTTTATGCCCATGCCTACTTTACTGCTTTGTAGAGTTCAACTTTAAAGTAATACTTATGTCTTGCTATCTGTTGCTGCAATGAATCCCTATCCCTAGCCCCCTTTTATGTGCATGGGCTGTAGTTTAAGACATGGCAATATACAAAGTTATTGTCATGGATTAAAACTGGGTCCTTTGGATCCTAGCCTCTTTCAATTTCCCATACCCCATTCCCTTATGTGTATTGAGTTAAGGTATAGCGTGGTAGCATCCAAGTTGTTGTCCAAGGCTGAACCTGACCTTCAAAAGGTCCTAACTCTTTAAATTTTAAGCTGACCAGCTGGTCAGGGGTGTGCCAGCATTCCAGTTGCTGGGCATGACCACCAGCCTGCCCTGGCTACCCCTAATTCCCTTTCATTGCACTTACACTTACTCCTAGTCTCTATGTTCTGCCCCCTCCTATGAGCCTTGCCTTGGGACCTTGAGTTCCCTGTGAACTTGGACATTTGAGGGCTGGCCCCTCCATACTGCACTATGTTCTTAACTCTGCAATGATATTTGGGGTGTAAGCATTGCCTGGAATTCTTGAAGTTCCTTGGAACTTTGACACATCCCAAATAAGAGAAAGGCTTTGAAAAATCTGATCCTGGAAGTTGGTTTATCTCATATTATTAGACTTTGAGTCTAGATTAGTCTGATTAGATGTAGATGTAATCACTGATGTAATTTTTTTATTCAAATTCTGCATTTTCACATAGAAATCATGTCTTTAGGATATTTACCCTTTAAAATTCTGCATCTCACATAGGAATCATGTTCATAGGATCATTACTTTCAAACTCTACATTTTCACATAGATACCATGTCTATAGGATATCTACTCTTTAAAATTCTACATCTCGCCTAGAAACCATGTTCATAGGGTTATCACTTTCAAAGCCTGCATTTTTCACATAGATACCATGCCCATAGATTTTCTACACTTTGTAATAATACCATGGCAATAAATCGATAATGAAACTCTGCATATTGTATAGTTAATATGCCTATAGGACTTCCTGCACTTTGCATATACATTTGTCATTAGGCAAGCCTGCTTATAGGAGTTAAAATAACTCATTACATATAGATGACCTGCCTATAAGATCTCTGCTCAAAATCAGTTACACCTAGAAAGCATGCCTATAAAAACTATCAACTTAATCAGAATCGCCACTCGTTCCTAAGTTTAAAATCAGTGGCAATTTGTTTAACACTCGTAGAGCTTATAACTAATGACTTTTTTGCAATCAGTTATTCCTCCGTCCCTGGATTAATAGATATCATGCCTATAGGCCGTGTTTAACATACAAATAGTTAGATAATTAATCAACTATCAGTTTTCGACAACTACATCTAAGCAGAACTAATTTGGACTCCCTATCTGGGAAATATATGGTAAATCAATTCTTCATATGCTATTTTTAATTAATGACCTAAACAGTATGTGTAAGACATGCTAAACAATTCGTTTCTTTAAGTGAGGAGGCCTACTTGAGCCTTTAATTGTTCTTATTTCCCCATTAACTGCTTTATGTGTTTTGTTTGTCGCCCTAGAATTTTATCCTTTTAAAACCCTGAAAAGCCAAGCTCTCTCCCTTTTAGGATTAGTAGTCCTAAACGCCTCCGGGACTGATAGGTGGGACGGGTAATAGCATGCAGTAGGTAACGATACTATTCCGCACTTAAATACCTTAACGGGGTGGGAAGGGTAGACATGGAGATGATGATCACATGATAACGCTATGCGTATGATTGATTACCGGTGTTGTGTGGATGATCCATGTGTTTTACAAACGTAGGACCCCCTTTCCTTTATGTGACTTTGTTTAGTATCAATAAAATTCTGTCTTTTCAACTACCCAAAACCCCTCTTTAATTTTACTGCATTATTCCTTTTTCCCCTAAATTTTTCTTCCTTGTTTATTCAATGTCTTGATTAATTTTCTGCATTTAGACCCTCCCTCAAACAAATTGTAGATTATCTAGACCTTGATTCCAACATACTTGTTACGTATCTATTTGTAACCCTTATGTGTGAAGTTATTTGTATACTTATTTGCATTAAAGTCACAACATAGCATGGCCGGGAACCACACTAGTAGATCTTGAGGGGTGCCTAACACCTTCCCCTCGAGATAATTTCTAGCCCTTACCCGAACTCTGGCTTTCAAACTCAAAACTCTCAGTGTTCTAATGCACTTAATCATTAGGTGGCAACTCTTCAATTCCAAAAAACCCAATTCCCACACGGAAATAGAGTTGTCTTCTCAAATGTCGTAAACCCGATTTCACGAGAAAAAAGGGGCGTCGACAGCATGGCGACTCTGCTAGAGACTTCTTTAGGCTTTTACCACTACATGTTATTCGTGACTTTATTGCTTCTTTATTGCTTTTATTTAATGTCTTTATCTCTCTTCTACTTCGAAACTGACTTGGCTTTTTTGTTTCATTTTCTTTCTTTAACGTTTTCATTTACTGTTTTCCTCTAATACCTTTGTAATTTTCGTGCAATTATTATAATCATTATGAATGTGAAAATACGTGACAATTTGTTTCATTTTTTTTTTGTAATTGCATCTTCAACATCATATTCCACTCGTGCCAAACAAATACCATAGCAACGCTTGATGAGTTGTTGCACTCTTCCAATATTATTACCCCCTAAATTTGGCAAAGGCATATTTGCGGTAAAACCAGTCGATCAGCGGTGCAGTCGACGGTTCCGTGCCTTTCCCTCTTGAGTTGTCCGCTCAAGGGTACCGGTCTAGCACCTCATAGAAACCTTATTCTATTTAATTGTTCATGCATCACTGTCAAACCTAGTCGAGTCAGTTATGCTGTCCACATAATGACTCTTTAAGATAGCCTTGTCCAAAGTCGACTGGGTTCCCCTGGAACCCAAACGGACAACACCATTGTTTTGTGCATTTATTTGGAGAACTAAATGCCATTATGATAATTATTGATTTAAATAGTCTAGTCCTGTGGGGTAAGGGACTAACACTTTATTTTGCAGAAATGAGGCACGAAATCCCCAGATTCGACATGGTAACCAACATTCACCCAAGGTTGCTAAGTTGGTGGGAGGACCTTCATTCCAGTGACCGGACTCTCGTCCGCAAGTATTTGGGGAACTTACCTTCTCTTTTGCAAATCCAGCCTGACAACAAAATCATAGAGGCTGCGACCTTATTCTGGGACAGTGATAGATCAATGTTTCGATTTGGGGACCTTGAAATGACCCCATTGCTCGAAGAAATAGGTGGGTTAGCCGGCATTCCTTGGGAGACTCCGGGTTTGCTCATGCCAGAAAACCGCAAGGGTAGGGGTTTCTTCAAATGATGGGGTTGAAGAGAAACTCAGATTTGACTTGTTTGAAGAAATCCTATTTTCCTTTCGACTATCTGTACGAGAGGTACGGTCGTAGCAAGTCCTACCGCACCTATTCAGATGAATTCGCCCTCACATCACTAGGGCATATCCACAGGAGGGTTTTCGTCTTTATGTTCTGCTTTTTAGGAATGATAGTGTTTCCTATGAAGAAGGCTAGGATCCATACCAGACTAGCCATGGTAACCAAGACAATAATGGAAGGGATTGGAGGGTAGCCTTTCAGCATAGTGCCCATGATTGTTGCTGAAATCTACCGAGCTTTGGAGAACTGTCAACGAGGGGCCAGTCACTTTGAGGGTTGCAACTTACTACTCCAACTATGGCTTATAGAATATCTCCAAAGGGGTCAATACCGTCAAGAGCTTCCGCGAAGGCCGTGGAATGATCATATAGCCTTTCACCATCCCAAGAGAATGAACTATATGCCTGACATGTTTGCTCAGCCGGGGGATGCTCGAGGATGGGTAGAGTTGTTTGAAAACTTGAAAGAAGACAAGGTGTAGTGGATGTTCGAATGGTTCCCCACTGGAGAGTTCATCATCCGCTCTCGGGATGCTCCATTTCTTATACTCATTGGTCTGAGGGGAACTTATCCCTATGTCCCTCTCCGAGTCATGAGGCAGGCGGGGAGAAAGCATGTCGTACCAAATGTCGAAAAGATGAGTCATTTCATGGCTGATTTCTAAGACGACGATAGTCCATACAAATGTCAAGCTCAACACATGTGGAACAACAAGATCATCCTGGAAAAGGATTCCATAGAGCCTGATAGATATCGTGCCGGTTACACCCCATACTACCCAGGTTGGCTAGAAGAGGATCATGCTGGGTTAGGACAGCCCGGGTCTGTTCGAGGTCACAGGGTCATCGACGAGAGGGCTGAAATTAAGGGTGTTAAACGGGTGGCCCGGGCCGGTGTTATTTGAACCCGTATGGGTTTGGTTCCGGGCCGGTTCCGGGATAGGTCTTAACGGGTTTAACGGGTTCGGGTTCATCCGGGTAAAAATTGAACCGTAAGGGTTACAGGTTGAGGGGGCCGGGCCGGGTTTATTGTTTTTTTAATTTTTTTTTTGGAATTTTGTATAACTATTGTAAGTTATATTAATACTTTGTATTAATTTAAAGAATACAAGGAAGATGAGAAAAAATTGCACTTATTGGAAGTGCTACTTTTATTTCATAATTCAAATTTCAAACTTACAAATTGAAAGGTTTACATTTTTAACAACAAGTAAATTCAAAGGTTTTGCATTGCCTTAGTAAGTTCGTCATAAT
>NW_017675704.1:0-16277 GCF_001879085.1 Nicotiana attenuata
TAAGAAAACAACCAGAGAACCTCGAATAGCTTAGGGTTTCAGAGAAACCCTAGAATGAGAAAGGCTTGGAAGAAAGTCCGATCTTGAGTCGGATGAGTCAGAACCAGGCTCGAAACGCTTTGGGTACGCCGGAGTAAAGCCGGAGAGGCCATGTAACCTTGAATCGGAGACGATCTGAACGGACACCATCGAGGTCAGACCTCGAAACTTCGAGCACCAAGCGTTTAAGGGTGGAGGGGGGTGAGTATAGGCCATCCATGGCCTGAGAAGCCATGGATTCCGGTGAGATGGCGGTTGAAAGTGGTAGAAGAGGATTAGGGTTTCAAGATCATTCGAGAGAGTTTGAGAGATGAAGGGGTTTCAGGGCGGCGTCTCTGAGTGAAAAATGAGTAGGGTTATGGGGTTTGGTGGAATTAAAAAGGTAAGGGCTAATCGTGGCCGTTGATCAAAATGAGCAACGACCTGGATTAAAAGATTGACCGGGCGGGTCGTGTTGACGGGTTGGGGGTCGGGTTGTTTTAGGGCTTGGGCTGGTCCGGTTCGAGACTGAGATTGGGTCAATTAGGGGATCAATTTGGCTATAATTGAAATGCAAATGAGGCTAGTTTTTAAATAGCCAATTTTCCCCTTTTATTTTATAAAAATAGTAAAAATGATTTTGAAAGCAAATTAAACGTACTAGATCAGCTAATAATATATAAATATTAATTTAAAAATATTGGAACCAATTTCATAATTATAAAATGTTATTAATTTTCAAAATAGGCTAAAATTATAATTATATGCAATTTGACTTTTAATATACTAAATAAATTGAAAAAATGTATAAAAATTACCTTAGCTATATTTTGGCGTAAATGTGGGAATAAAATAAATTATTCACCGAAAATGCTCAATTTAGGGAATAATTATTGATTTTGGTACTGCTAAAATGGACAATAACTTGATTTAAAATTTTTTAAAATTGGGAACAAATACTAAAACACTTGGGCATACTTATATATGCATATATATAGTATTTTGAAAGTATTATGCATATAAAAAATATATAGGGAAAAATTGGGTATCAACAATGGGCCTTGTGCTAGGATGACTACGCACCTTAAGGAGAGTTTGGAACGACTTGGGAATTTTAGTGATTGACGATTGGGGTCTACGGATTTAATTTGAAGTATAGGTCTATTATGCGGCAGGAGATTTGATATAACGAAAATGAGCTACTTGAAATGAAGAAGGATACAACGTAACTTTGAATTGGAAGGATGTTGCCGCATATTTAATTGATGTCCACGAGGGGTGAATGGACTTGTGTAGCTAGAGACTGAGCTTGGATTCAGGATTTATGCCTTGTATAGAGGTGGATTTCAAGGGAAGTGATCCTGCCGGGTGCTTCGTCGAGAGGGTATTCATGTGCTAGAAGATTCATGGAGTTGATTATATTCGGGGCCAAGTCAGAGCGGGCGGCTCTCAACAACGGTCCTAGTAGATTCAAAGGGGCAAGGCGTGGTGCCTACTGATTTCGAGCCTATAGGTACGGTTAAGAATCAAGCTTTGTAACAGCATATGAGAAGAGGCACAAAATGTTCTATGATGTTTTGACTCGCAGTGTAGCATTTGGGAGGTATGAAATGGTTCGTGGGATTGAGACAGCATGGTCTCATGAATTCAAGGTCACTCGGGATGAGTGCGGATGGAGTGTGTTATGTGTTGAATGGAGTCATTATTATTCTAAGGCAATCAAGAATTAATTTGGAAGAAGATAGATTGGTTAACCATTGTTGAATTGGCATATTGGTGGTAGTGATCATTTCCTTCAACGTGATCAAGTTATGCAAGTGATTCGTGACGGCATGTGTGGGGCTTGTCGACCGCCGTAATTGATGTTATTAAGAAGTATTCTCACTGTTATAACCTGTCATGTGTAGGTGGGTCCCGGAAGGGCTATGGTGGATTAGACCACTACTTAGAGATTTGCATATTCTACGGTTATAAAAATTCACCTGTGTGTTGCTATGATTCTCCTGAAGTGAGTTAAGTGAAATGTTTTATATGATGAAGTGTTAATCTATTAGTGGTTACGGAGCTATGATGAAAATCGTGTTCTATCGTATATTGGCATGTTGGTGCAGTGTGTGGTATGGAATTTGAAGTGAGGACCAAGGTTGCAGTTCGGTGTTGACAAGGATGTCGCGAGCTCGGATGAGCGGTAAAGAAGTTTCGATGTTTAAAGTAAGTGGGTATCGTCTTCAGCGTCACCTGAGATCGGTGTTTTGTGAAAAAGGCCTTGCATCCTGGTTATGGATTCTTGAACGCTTTCTCAGCGTTAGTGCGGTTGGTGGTATGGATACGCATATTTGTTGTCTATTACGAAAGGTCGTGGGAGCGTGCCCCACAGGAAGATTGTATAAGTGTGGCATGTAGTCACTCGGTTGATTTAAGATTTAAACCAAGTATGAAGACAGTGGTGATATCATTAATTTGAGAATTTATGCTTGGAGGGCACTCGACTTATTGGGTTGTGGACCGTGGAGGATTTGCCCCGGTTATGATGGTAGTTCTCGTGTGTTATGAGAAAAAGGGAGTTATTATGGACCTTCGAAAGGTTATTAGCCTAGTTTAGTGTGATCAAAAACAGCTTGAGGTCTGTGGATGGATCTAAATGTGAAAATGGGCTCTATATCAGGCCAGATGTGTTCATTTCAGCAATGCGCTCCTTTGGACAAGTAGTCGGGGTACTATTTCGTTGTCAGCTATTTCATGTAATGATATATTGCGCCATATGAGTTGTGAGACGGCTTGATGAGTTTCTTATGTGTTGAGGTTCAACGTAGAGATGATGTTTATTAGCAGGATGGCTCTCGTGATTCAGACCGTATATCGCACCTCAACTGTGTTTGAGTTTTGTAGCCTATGGCACTATATGTCTCCCCAGGGATGGTATTATGCACTTAGCGTGCTTGTGACCGATATTCGGAATTTTGTTATAATGAGCAGTTTAACTCCGATGTATATCTCCTTATGTGAATTCTATGTGTGGATCGGGTGGCACGCCGCCATGTGTATGTTATTTGGATCGGGTTGCACGCCGCAACAGTGTGATATTGAGTACAGTTTTCTATATGCTATTTTTGTATGCCTTGCTTCCTATTTTCTAAGTAAAGTTCATATTAGTGCGTGAGTTGAGTAGTTCCTTCTAGAGTTCATTTTCCTTTTGTCGCGTTCGAGTTCATAGCCTATTGGCACATTGTGGCATCATATGAGAATTTTGATCATGTCTGGGGTGGCTTATTGTCTGAGCGGTTCGTACTGGGTGAGACGAGATCATCGGATTTAGGATCAGTGCAATCTGATTATATGAAGTATATTAATGAGCTAAGATCATTATTTGGTTCAGATTGAGGTGATGGTTCTTATCAGGAGTATAGGCCCAATGATTTGTTGATTCGGCAGTTGGGTATGAATTTCTACACACCTCTTCCGTCTTGGCGGTATTGTAAGAGTTGGAGCAAGACCTATGTAGGTCATGAGGTGCAATAGGAGCATCAGATTCGTGGAATTTCGACTAATTTGATCAGAGAATGTTATTGTGGTCCTGTGAGTAAAGTGGTGCAAGGTGTGAAGTCAGCTAAGGTATACAGTCATGTTTTGGTACCGCGAGTGGTTATTGATACGGTGAGCGTATGTTGGAACAGGCCTGGCAGAGAATTCTGGATGTAGGAATTGGGCTCTAAGGCTTATTTGCTTAAGTGAAAAAGGGATATCTTCAGATTGATTGAGCTAGGGCACCCAGCTGAGTTGTGATAGCATGGGTTGGTGCTCGAGGTGTTAAATAGTGATTTCGGACAACCCAAACACGGTTCTTAGCACGTTCGAGGACGAACGTATGTTTAAGTGGGAGAGGATGTAACGACCCGACCGGTCATTTTGAGCTCTAGCGTGTCGCTCAACAGTTTGGGTCCACGAGCAGCTTCACTTCAGGTATGTTTCTATGCTCGTTCGAGGACGAACGAATGTTTAAGTGTAGGAGGATGTAACGACCCGGCCGGTCGTCTTAAGAATTAACGCCCCGATCCCCTATTAACTTTTTTCCCAAGGTTTATTTCTGCTATTTGGAATTGCCGGGACGTTCGATTTTGAGTTTCGGAGAGTTTTGGGACACTTAGTTCCCAAATGAGAGCTTAAGTGTTGGAAAGTTGACCGTAGTCGGAACAGTGTGAAGACGGCCTCGGAATGGAAATCCGAGGGTTCCGTTAGCTCCGTTAGGTGATTTCAGGTTTAGGGGCGTGGTCGGATTGTGTTTTGGAGGTCCGTAGCTAATTTAGGCTTGAAATGCCGAAAGGTCGAATTTTTAAGTTTCCGGTTCGATAGTGAGTTTTCGATCCGAGGGTCGGAATGGAATTCCGAGAGTTGCTGTAGTTCGTCATTTGGGACGTGTGTGCAAAATTTTAGGTCATTCGGATGAGGTTTGATAGACTTTTTGATCGAAAGCGTATTTTGAGAAATTTGGAGTTCTTAGGCTAGAATCCATGGTTAATTTGAGGTTTCGATGTTGTTTTAGGTGTTTTAAGGATTGGTACAAGTTTGGGGAGTGGTATTAGACTTGTTGGTGCGTGTGGTTGAGGTCCCGGGGGCCTCGAGATGATTTCGGGTGGTTGACGGGGAGTTTTGAGAAATGTTGCAGTTGCTGTATTTTTGCTGCTTCTGGTATTTTTGCATCTGCGGTTTGGGAACCGCAGATGCGGCACCGCAGAAGCGGATTTTCGATTTTCCTTCAGGTTTCGCAGATGCGGAAGAAATACCGCAGAAGCGGTGGCGAATCTGCAAAAGGGCAGTCGCAGATGCGACGTAATTTCCACAGAAGCGGGACCGTAGATGCGGTCCCAAGGCCGCAAATGCTGGAATCGCTGGGCAGAACCTATATTTAGTTGCCTTTGCGAAATTGAGCCATTCTTTCACCATTTTCATCCGGGTTTGAAGCTTTTGAGAGAGACTTTTGAGGAAAACAAAGGGGAATCACTTGGAGGTAACATTTTTGACTTCAAAACTCGTTTCTATGTGATTAAAGACCTAATTAGTGATGAGAAATTTGGGAAAAAGGGGTAATTAGGGCTTGAGTTTAAGAGGCCTTTAAATGAGGATTTGAGGGGTAATTCGACTCCAATTTCAGTGTTCTTGGTATGTACAAACTCGTGAGAGTACGAGGTTTCTGAAAATATAAATTTTATCCGATTCCGAGACATGTGCCTGAGGGGCATTTTGGTCATTTACCTAATTTCGCGTATTAGCTTAGAATTTAATTTTGGAATCAGTTGCTTGAGGTGTTATTTACATTATGAAATTGAATTGAATAGATTGGGGCCATTTCGAGTCGAATACTCGCAACAAGAATGTGATCTCGGGTTGATTTTGAGTCGGTTCGAGGTAAGTGGCTTGTCGAACCTTGTGTGGGGGACATTTCCCCTTAGGATTGATATTATGGTAATTGAAATGCCTCGTATGTGAGGTGACGAGCGCGTACTTGTGCTAATTGTTGGAAATCCATTTTTTCATTATAAATAACCTTGAATTGTGTTCTTCCTTTTCTTGCTTACACTGTTTGGAAACTAAACCTGCTGTAGCCTAGAGAAGCATGTCTACTTGACTATAACTGCCTTAATTGTATTATGTGAACCATGCTAGGTTAGGATTACCTGCTTCACTTTGATATGAATTTGATTAGATTGAATTCCTGTTGTTGCTGCGTATTTAGTTTGGGACTACGAGACGGTATCCCGAGAGCTCCCCTGCATGTTTACTTTGGGACTACGAAACGGTATTCCGGGAGCTCCCCCTGCACTTTTACTTTGGGACTACGGGACGGTATCCCGGGAGCTCCCCCGTATGTTTACTTTGGGACTACGGAATTGCATTTCGGGAGATCCCCCTGCACATTTATGAGTTGGACTACGGGACTGCACCCGGGAGATCCACTGGATATGATATTTACATTTGGGAACTACAGGACGGTATCCTGGGAGATCCCCGGTTGTTATCTTGGAGCTGAGTTGTGTTCTCTTACTGTGTTTTACTTGCCTCTGTGATAGTTGTCGCTGTCATTTATATCTTGTATTACTTATTTACACTGTTTATTTCACACTGTTAACCCTTATATTTTATTTAACCTCAGTAGGGCCTTGACCTTTCTCGTCACTACCCGACCGAGGTTAGGCCTGGCACTTACTGAGTACCGCTTTGGTGTACTCATGCCCCTTCTACGCATGTTTTTCATGTGCAGATCCAGGTACTTTCGCTCAGTCTTATCATCCTTGAGGCGAGGCGCTTCTGTAGAGGCTTCAAGGTATATCTGCCGCGTCCGCAGACCGAGGAGTCTCTTTCTATTCTTGCTGTTTAGTATTAGCCCTTCTGTATTTTCAGTTCTTGTTAGACATTCTGGAATTAGAGCTGTGTAGTACTTCTTAGCTTGTGATTCATGGGTTTCCGGGTCTTGGATTTATGTGTTGGTTTTGAGAGTTAAATATGATGTTTGCCGAGCCGCATATTTATACACTGGTTATTTCTTATTTCTGTTTTAAATTGTTTTACTTCCGCAAATTTTTGGTTTCTTTTCCGCAATTTAGGCTTACCTAGTCGTAGAGACTAGGTGCCGTCACGATGGTTCACGGAGGGCGAACCGGGGTCGTGACAGTCCTGTAACCCCCAAATGTAAATATCCAGCAGCCGGGGATCTACCAGGATACCGTCCTGTAGCCCCCAAATGTGAATATTCCGCAACAACACAAGGATAATCAACTCAAACCAATTAATATAAAAATGGACAGGTAATTCTAACCTAACATTCTGCATAGAGTTCACATAAACAGTTTAAGCAAATAGGACAATTAATACACTTACATGCTTCCCTAAACTACGCAGTAGGCTTAAAATACAAGTAATGTTCAAGAAGAAAGAAACACAGTTAATTTACTTAATGAAAAATGGGTTTCCAACAATTAGCATGTGTACGCACTCGTCACCTCACGTACACGGTATTCATATAACAACAATACCAAATCCTAGGGGGAATGTCCCCCAAAGAAGGTTAGATAGGCCACTTACCTCGAACCAGCTCAATCAAATCTATACCACATTTTTGCCACGAGTATCCGACTCCAAATGGCCTAAATCTATTCAAAGTAATTGCATAATGTAAATAACACTTCAAGTAGCTAATTCAACTAATAAATTCTAAGCTAATACGCGAAATTAGGAAAAAAAATGACCAAAATGATCCCCGGGCCCACGTCTCGGAATCCGACCAAAGTCTCAAAATCCGACAACCCATTCAATAACGAGACTCCCCATACTAGTTTCACTCAATTCCGACTCCGAATCGGCTTTCAAATCCCAAAAATTCATTTCATGAAGTTCCATAATTTTTCCCAAATTTTCATCCCAAATATCTACTCAAATGATGAATCTAATATTAGAATCATGTATTTTAGCCAAAATTGAGTTAGAATCACTTACCCCGATGGTTTTCTTGAAAATCCCTCGAAAAATCACCAAAGCCCGAGCTCTCTAGGTCAAAATATGAAATAAAACCCCAAATCTCGTATTTATAGTGCGCCTTCCGGATTCCTTCACCACTGACCGCGGTGGAGCACCGCTGACCGCGGTAAATCCACCGCTGCAGCGAAAAATGTTGACTGCAGTGACAAGCTTTAGTATTTTGGCTATAACTTTCTGTACTGATGTCCAAATTATGATTTCTTTACCTTTTTGGATACTAGACACGAAGGGCTACAACTTTCGTTTTTGAATCATCTCAAAATTCCTTGTAGATCAAAAGATATAGGCTTCCGAAGTTGGACCAACGACCTGCAGATTCTTCATGATCGCGGACCGCGGACCATTTTCCGCCCGAGCGGTAAAACCACCGTCCCCGGCGGTAAAACTTCCACCCCAGCTGTAAATTTAAGCACCAGAACCAATGCCTGAGTTCACGTAATGCCCGGACTCGCTCAAAACTCACCCGAAACACACCCGAGGCCCTCGGGACCTCAACCCAAACATACCAACACCTCCCATAACATCATTAATACTTAGTCGAGCGTTAGAATCACTCAGAACAATACCAAAACACCAAATCAACTTTGGATTCAAGCTTAAGAGCTTAGGAACTTCCAAATTCCACAAACGATGCCGAAACCTATCAATTCAACTCCGAATGACTTGAAATTTTGCACTCACGTCACAAATGACACTACAGACCTACTCCAATTTTCGAAATTCCATTCCAAGGCCGCCTTCACACTGCTCCGACTACGGTCCAAATTCTAAAGCTTAAGTTCTCATTCAGGGTCTAAGTGTCCCAAAACTCTCCGAAACTCCAAAAAAATCCTCCCGACAATTCACCATAGCAGAAACAAAAATGGGGAATGCAGTTAATGGGGGATCGGGGCGTAAATTCTTAAACTGACCGGCCGGGTCATTATAGAATTATAGGGGTAAACCGTTTAGATTGGAAACCATTTGGTGTAGACACCCCAATTTTATAAATATTGTGAAACAATCGTGGACTAGTAACAACCTTATTAGTGCGCACAAAACCTTCAAAGAGACAGTTATGAAGTGGAAAAATGATACTTTTGGGGATATTTCCAAAAAGAAAAAAAGATTATTAGCTCGTCTTAGCGGGATCCAATCTTCTCCTTCATACCAAAAGAGTTTCTTCTTACAAGACCTAGAAACTCAATTACAGCTAGAGTACAATAATATTCTTAAAATGGAACAAGATTTTTGGAAACTGCGCTCTAGAATTTCTTGGCTAAATGATGGAGATGCCAACACGAGATTATATCACCTAATGGCCTCTAACCGTAAACGCCATAATGCTATTATGTACTTCACAAAAGTTAAGGGGAATGGATCGCAGATCCTAAATTAATCCTAGATCATACCCTCACCTTCTTTCAAAACGCTTTTACAACTTTCAAATCCATCACCCACATAAATGCCATCCTTAAAGACCCCTCATGCCACAACGCTATAGATTTATCTAGCCTTGATATACCTTTATCAAATGTGGAAATTACCAAGACAATTTTGTCCTTCAAGCCTTTCAAAGCCCTTGGTCTAGATGGAATACATCCTTTTTTTTATCAAAAATATTGGCACATTATTGGCAATTCTGTCACAATGTGTCTGAAACCCAAGTCTTGCCTACTGGCATTAATGAAACCTTTTTATGCCTCATTCCTAAATTTGCTAATGCAAACAACCTCAAAAACTTTACGTCTATTGGTCTTTGTAATACATCTTATAAAATTATCACAAAAATCATTGCCAATAGGCTCAAACCTTTCCTTTCATATCTTATTAGTCCTCTTCAATCCAGCTTTATTAAAAATAGAAGAGCTAGTGATAACACCATTATTATCCAGAAAATAGTAAATAATCTCCTTAGTTCAAAAAACTCTAATTTTGACATGATTATTAAGATAGACATAGAAAAGGCTTTTGATAGACTTGAATGGTCTTTTGTTTATAGAACTCTGAAATATTTCAAATTTCCTCCTAATATTACTAAATTAATTATGAATTGCATCAGCACTAGCTCAATGGGGATCCTGGTAAACCGTACCAGAACAGATTTCTTTAGTCCTAGTCGGGCATTCACCAAGGAGACCCATTATCTCCCTATATTTTCATCCTCTACCTTGAGTTACTTTCAAGACTCATTAATCATCAAGTAGATATTTTGTGTTGGGATCCAATTAAAACTAGCCATAAGGGTCCCTCCTTCTCTCATGTTCTATTTGCGGATGATATTACTCTAATGAGAAAGGCTAACAAAACAACTGGTCAATGCATAAAATCTTGTATGGACCTTTTCTGCCAAGAATCGGGACTTCCCATTAATTACTTAAAATCCAAAATCATTTTCTCAAAAAAATGCCCCTTAGAAATTTCCTCCTACTTCACAAACCTTTTTGGTATAAGATTGAGTCATGAATTCGGGAAATATTTTGGCTTTCCAATTTTAAACCACAATCCAAAACCTAGAGATTTACAATTTATATTAGACAAATTGTGTAATAGACTGTCTCACTGGAAATGTTCCATCCTAAATATGGCTGGAAGATCTACTTTGGCCACAATTATGTTAAGTGCTATTCCCACCCACTCCATGCAATACACTTCACTCCCAGTAAAAATTCTTAAATAAATTGATAAAATCCAAAGGGATTTCATTTGGGGATCTACCAACTCTTCTAAAAAATTATACTTAGTGAACTGGCAAATGTTCACGAAAAATAAAGTTGAGGGTGGTCTTGGCATACGTCCAACTGCTTCTAAACACATAGTCCTGTTAACAAGCCTCACTTGGAGACTGTTGCAAGATCCTACTACCTCGTGGGCTCAACTTATTTCCCACAAATATGCCAGAAAAAAGTCCACTATTAACAATTCTTTCATTTGGAAGGCTATTCTAAAAGGTTGGAAAATTTGTAGTGAAGGCACCTTATGCCATCCTTACATTGGCTCCAAAATTAATATTTGGACGTCCAAATGGATACACAATTATAAGTCCCTTAGAAACTCCACATATGGCCCTCTTAGTAAGGATGAATAAAATCTTTCCATAAAAAATATTATTAACCAAGGCAAACGGGATGTCTCTAGTATCTTTTTTGAATTGCCCTCTAATATTATTAAAAAGATTACTTCAACGCCTTTACCTAATAATCTCCTAAAAAGGGACATTATGAGTTAGAACCCTAATACAAATGGACTATTTACTACCAAGTCCTATTACAATCTCCTAAATCCCAATAACACTTCAATTCCATCTTTAACTTGATTTGGGACCTCCATTGTCCCAATAAAATTAAATTTTTTCTCTGGCAATGTATGCATAACCGTATAACCTGTCGAGCCTTACTAGCTCATATTGGCATTAATATTGTGCCACCTGTACGATTTGTAGAGGTTATGTGCAAGACATTCAATATATTTTTATACATTGCCCAATAACTAGGCAGTTTTGGAATAGCATGGGTATTTCAACCCAACCTATCGAGAATAACCCTCACCGGCTGATCAACCTAAGAGACATATTCATCCTTAATAGTACCTTCTCTATAAATTGGAAGACCATTTTTCCTTTCTCTCTCTGGAACATTTGGAAAAATAGGAATAACAACAACTTTAACAACCTAGACCTTGATCTTCATGCCGCTAAAGTTATTCAACAAGATTGGGAATTTAACTTCTTCACGAAGAAAAACCCTTTCAAGGAAAAGAATATCATGATTGAGATCAAATGGGAAAAATCTCCGGTGGGAACAATGAAATTAAACATTGATGGAGCCTTTTCAAAAACCACCTTAGAAGCTGGACTAGGTGGATTATTTAGAAACAGCAACGGAGATTGGATCGTTGGTTTCCATAAATCAAGCCATGCAACATTACCCATGCAAGCTGAGTTAATGGATCTGAATGAGGGATTAAAGATTGCAAAGGAAATGATATTCCCCAAAATAGAGATAGAAACAGATTCAACGGAAATCATCAAACTCCTTTATGAAAATAACCAAATCATTTCTAACAATATATTTGAATGCAGGTTATTAATGCACCAATTGAAACTCCCAACTATGAGGCATAATTTCAGAGAAGGTAATGTAGTTGCGCACCTCCTAGCGAAGGAAGAAGTGAAAAACTTTACCCCTACTAAATGTTTTTACCATGCACGTCCACCCCTTTTTGTTGATCTTCAATTAATGAAGGACAAGCATGGAAGTAATAGTAGTACTAAGCATCTTCTTTCCGGTGTTTGTAATAGCCTTGCCAAGTTAGGCAATGGTAACGTCCTCTGAGACTATGCAATGACTAAATAATCTTTTGTTTAAGTAATATTATCTCCGTATTTTCCTTCAAAACAAAGAAAAGAATTATAACCAGTTATTTGACCCACTTTAACCTACTCAAGCAAAAATTAGACGAGTCGGGTTATGAAATGTCTATTAACTTGGTTGTTTTGATCCATTCAAATTTGATTCTACCTACCCATTTGCAACCTCTATAATTAGCTACAATTAGGTAATAATTTTTTCAAAAGTATATGTAATATATCTATTGAATTGGTGTATATGTTGAATTTAAATTAGTATTTTCCTCTTCGAAACTCCCCATGATCTATTCATCCAAATTTCTAGCAACATTTTTACGACCTTAATTTTTGAAGTTCTTCAGGTATGATCTTTACACTTGGCTAGTTTTGAACAATATACAGTACTTGTATTAAGCCAAAACAATTGGAATAAATAATTTTAACATGTACATACGTTTTTATTTGTAAAAATATAGAGGACTATCATATAATTTAAGATATAAGCGTAGTTGATGAAAGAAGTAATTTTGTAGCCATAACTACTAAAAGAAACTAGATTTACCCCTAATACATATAATGCCACTATTTACGCTCATTTGAATAAACTCATTTTGATGGACATAATGCTGATATTTTATGCATATTGATTGATATTGTAACGATCCGACCAATCATTTTGAGCATTTGCATTCCGTTCGATGGTTCGAGGGCAGGATATCAGTAGCTTCATATGATGTATTATGACTTGTGCGTATTGTCAGTTTTGGTTTTCGCGTGATTCAGAATTGATTTGGAAGAATGATTCTCATTTTAGGAAGCTTTAAGTTGGAAGAGTTGACCAAGTTTGACTTTTGTGTATTTTACTTCGGATCGGAGTTTTGATGGTTCCGTTAGTATCAGATGGTAATTTTGGACTTGAGAGTATGCCCGAATTTGCATTTGAATATTTCTAGAAGGTTTCGGCACTATTTCGTGAAAGTTGACAATTTGAAGGTTTGGAAAGTTCATAGGTTTGACCGGGAGATGACTTCAATATTATTGGGTTCAGATTATTATTTCGAGAGTTGGAATAGGTTCGATATATCATTTAAAACTTGTATGCAAATTTTGGGTTCATTCCGAATCGATTAGGCTTGAATCGGCCGCTTGGTTTGAAGTTTGAAGTTTATGAACTTACGAGATTGATCTTGATCCACGAGTCATGGTTTTGATGTTATTATGTGGGATTTAAGGTCTCGAGTAGGGCCGTATTATATTTTGGGACTTATTGGTATGTTAGGACGGGGTCCCGGGGGGCTCAGATGAGTTTCAGATAGTTTTGGATTGTGTTGCTCATTTTTTATGTTTCGGCATCGTTTATTCAAGCATAAATGGTATCATACTAAAAATCAGTTCCAAATTCTATTTTGATTGAAGAATTATATTCGTATCGTAATTATGGATCCATAGCAAAAAGAATCATCGAATTTGGACATCGTTTGAGAGAGTTATGCTCATTTTAGTATCAGAGAAGAAAGATGGTGCTGGTGCTTCGCAGATGCGAAGTTGGGTCCACATCTGCGGCCCCGCAGGTGCAAAAAGTAGTTGGCAAAAGCGAAAAAGACAGCTGAAAAACTGCAGGTGCGGATTTTTGGGCGCAAAAGCGGAAATCCCTATGTATAAAAAAAATCAAATTGTGTTCTTTTGGTATTTTAAGCAATATCTTGAGTTTTAGAGCTCCGATTGAGGTGATTTTTGCGGCGTTCATCTCATCTTTTCATGGTGGTCAGTATCTAACCTTAATTTTTGTATCTTAACATGATTGCAGGAGTTCATTTGTGAATTTATCCTCTTTTGATTGGAGAATTGAGGGGTTTTATCCAAAACTTTTCCAAAGAGAATAATTGAATTTTGAACATCGATCCGTAGTCGGATTTAGATGAAATTAGTATGGTCGGACTTGTATTCGAATGGTTTATCGGAATTTGTAAGTTTTATCGGATTCCAATGTGTGGGCCCGGATTGACCTTTTGGTTGACTTTGAGTTTTTGATTAAAGATTCGGCCTTTATCGCTTGGGTTTATTTCCTAAAATATTATTTGATGTTTTGAGTTGCTTTTGGCTAGTTTCAAGCCGTTTGGAGGTTGATTCGCACGAGATGGAATTTCTAGATATTAATTGGCTTGCTCGGTATATGAATTGGCTTGTTCGAGGTAAGTACCATTTCTAAACTTTTAATTTGAGAGTAATTATCCCCAGAACTATGTTATTTGTTATGCGATGGGGTGACGCACTTGCTTGATGACGGGCGTGTGGGCGTGCACGGGGTAATCATGATCCGAGTTGACTTTTAGACTATTACCGGACTTGTTTTACTGTTATATCTTGTTAACCCGTGTTCTCCCTGCTTGTTTAATTTTCAGAGTTGTGATTCATGTTAGAAGTCATGTTTAGGCTATGTGATTATTTGGGTGGAGACCTATTGAGACTATTTCTGTTATTTTGAGTTATCTTATTTAGTTGTAATCATACACTCAGTCATGATTCTTCATTTGCATATCAAATCTTAGTCTCTGTTTATCATTCATTGTTACATCGCATGTTATCATTATTTTCCCACATGTGGTGCTGTTAGGCTGAGTGACTTGAGATTGTGAGCCCATGAGACTTGAGAGGTTGATGAATAAGGTGGGCCTGAGAGCCATGTTGAGAGAGTGTTATGTGGATCGGGTTGCACGCCGCTACTACTACTGCTACTACTACTGCTGCTACTACTACTGCTGCACTACTACTGCTGCTACTACTAAGCTACTACTACTGCTGCACTACTACTGCTGCTACTACTAATGTTGCTGCTACTACTACTGCTGCTATTATTATTATTATAATAATTATTATTATTATTTATTATTATTATTATTATTATTATTAATATTATGTACTTTCCTCATGCTTTCTGATAATGAAATATTTTATCTGTTGTTGCAAGTTTGGGAAAAATCACAATTTCTGATATACTCATATTTTTGGGCGATTCCGGTGAAAGACTTGGATTTTACTGTTCTACTTGAAAGTCATGTCTACTTTTCGGTAACTGTAAATGAGTTGAGCATAAAATCTTTTGAGTTATTACTTGTATTGCTTTCATTATATAGTTACGAGTTGTTCTTGGCTATTGGTCTTGGACTCTGACCGTTTTCCGAGCTCATCACTGCTTTCAACCTAAGGTTAGGTTTGTTACTTGTTGATTATATGTGACGACCCGGCGGTCGTCTCATGAGTTACCAGTCCGTTTCCCCCATTTCTGCTCCTATTTGCTTTGTTCATCTGTGTTTTGGGGTATCGGGTTGGTTGGATTGAATCCGGATTGGTTTTGGTGAAGTTGGAGACACTTAGTCTCTTTTTAAGAAAGCTTAAGTTGGAAAAGTCAACTGGATGTTGACTTATGTGTTAGAGGGATCGGATGTGAGTTCCGATGGTTCGGTTAGCTTCGGGAGGTGATTTGTGACTTAGGAGCACGATCGGAATGGGTTTTGGAGGTGTAGAGAAGATTTAGGTTTGAATTGGCGAAGTTGAGATTTTGGCGATTTCCGGTTGATAGGTGAGATTTTGGTATAGGGGTCAGAATGGAATTCCGAGAGTTGCAGTAGCTTCGTTAGGTCATTTGGGATGTGTGTGTAAGATTTCAGGTCATTTGGAGGTGGTTTGGTTGGGTTTTTGATCAAAAGCGTATTTCAGAAGAATTCAGAAACTTAGGCTTGAATTCGATGTGATTTGGTAGATTTGATGTTGTTTGAGGTGTTTTGACGATTGGAACAAGTTTGAATAAGGTATTGGGTTATGTTAGTGCTTTTGGTTGAGGTCCCGGGGGCCTCGGGGTGATTTCGAGTGGTTATCGGAAGAGTTGAAGTGTAATTGCAGCTGCAGATTTTTCTGCTTCTGGTATTTCCGCACCTGCGGAAATGGGACCGCAGGTGCGATGCCGCAGGTGCGAGGTAACCAGCCGCAGGTGCGAGTTAACCAGCCACAGATGCGAGGAAGGGGGCTGGCGACCAGTTTCTGCAGAAGTGATCGAGGTGGCCGCATCTGCGAAGCCGCAGATGCGGAATTTTTGTCGCAGATGCGATCATGGGGACTTAAGTGAATTTCTGCAGAAGTGGATGGTGAACGCATATGCGGTACCGCAGAAGCGGATTTTGGACCGCAGATGCGGAAAGGCCTGGGCAGAATGTATATATTTCATACTTCGCGTATTTTGAAGGGATTAACCATTTTTGAACTCGGAATTGGGAGCTTTGGGCGAGTTTTGAGGAGAGAAATACAAGAGACTTCGTTGAGGTAAGGGATTTTAGGACTTTAAAACACTAATTTTATAGGTAGTAAATTTCAATTGAAATTAAGGACGTGTAATAGGTAGGAGTTA
>NW_017675704.1:16297-56255 GCF_001879085.1 Nicotiana attenuata
GTTGAGGTCAAAGATATAGCTTCAGTGAAGGTGCAGTGGAGAGGTCGGCCCGTGGAGGAGGCTACCTGGGAGACCGAGCGGGAGATGCGGAGCAGATATCCCCACCTATTTGAGGCTTCAAGTATGTTTCTTGACTCGTTCGAGGACGAACGTTTCTTTTAGTTGGGGAGGATGTGATGACCCGGCCGGTCGTCTCATGAGTTACCGGTCCGTTTCCCCCATTTCTGCTCCTATTTGCTTTGTTCATCTGTGTTTTGGGGTATCGGGTTGGTTGGATTGAATCCGGATTGGTTTTGGTGAAGTTGGAGACACTTAGTCTCTTTTAAGAAAGCTTAAGTTGGAAAAGTCAACCGGATGTTGACTTATGTGTTAGAGGGCTCAGATGTGAGTTCCGATGGTTCGGTTAGCTTCGGGAGGTGATTTCTGACTTAGGAGCGCGATCGGAATTGGTTTTGGAGGTGTAGAGAAGATTTAGGCTTGAATTGGCGAAGTTGAGATTTGGCGATTTCCGGTTGATAGGCGAGATTTTGGTATTGGGGTCGGAATGGAATTCCGAGAGTTGCATTAGCTTCGTTAGGTCATTTGGGATGTGTGTGTAAAATTTCAGGTCATTTGGAGGTGGTTTGGTTGGATTTTTGATCAAAAGCGTATTTCGGAAGAATTGAGAAACTTAGGCTTGAATTCGATGTGATTTGGTAGATTTGATGTTTCTTGAGGTGTTTTGACGATTGGAACAAGTTTGAATAAGGTATTGGGTTATGTTTGTGCTTTTGGTTGAGGTCCCGGGGGCCTCGGGGTGATTTCGGGTGGTTATGGGAAGAGTTGAAGTGTAATTACAGCTGCAGATTTTTCTGCTTCTGGTATTTCCGCACCTGCAGAAATGGGACCGCAGGTGCGATGCCGCAGGTGCGAGGTAACAAGCCGCAGATGCGAGAAGGGGGTTGGCGAGCAGTTTCCGCAGAAGCGGTCGAGGTGGCCGCATCTGCGGCTTCGCAGATGCGATTTTGGGGACTTAAGTGAATTTCCGCAGAAGCGGATGGATTGACCATATATACGGTACCGCAGAAGCGGGTTTTGGGACCGCAGATGCGGAAAAGCCTGGGCAGAATGTATATTTCATACTTCGCGATTTTTGAAGGGTTTAACCATTTTTGAACTCGGAATTGGGAGCTTTGGGCGATTTTGAGGAGAGAAATCAAAGAGACTACGTTGAGGTAAGGATTTTGGACTTAAAACACATTTCTATGGTAGAATTTCATGAATTAAGGCTGTAATTAGGAGGATTAAAGGGCTGAAAATGGAGGTTTAAGGCTTGAGTTTAAGAGGCCTTTAATGGGAATTTGAGGGGTCATTTGGACTCCGATTTTGGTGTTCTTTATATGCATAGACTTGTGGGGAGATAAGGAACCCGTTGATGTAAAAATTTCTGAGTTTCGAAAAGTGGGCCCGAGGCTCGGGTTTTACTAATTTCGGGATTTTTGGTATTTTTCGATTGTTTTCGCTTGGGCTTTGTTCCCCTAGCATATTGTGACGTATTCGTTCTGATTTTGACTAGATTCGACGCGAGTAGAGGCCGATTCGGGAGGCAAAGGCGTAGCGGAGTAGTATTTTCACCGATTTGAGGTAAGTAACCATTGTAAATTTAGAACTGAGGGTACAAACCCCGGTATTTGACTTGATTTGATAAATGAGGTGACGCACATGCTAGGTGACGAGCGTGTGGGCGTGCACTGGTAGGGACTGTGACTTGGTCCGTCCCGTAGCGACTATTAAGCCGCGTATTTTATTTGGAAATGATATATTATTCTGGATTTTGGATCCTTATACTGTATTATGGACTTTATGCCATGTTTGGGGCCTCGTGCCGATCTGTAGCAACCCTTAGGGGCATTTTAACTATTTTCCTCACTTTACTTGTTAAAAGCATAGCCTCAGTCTTGTTTTTACCTGTTAAATGTTTAAAACTGGTTTTATCATTCTACTCCCACTGTGAGGACTGTTTGGGCTGAGTTCCCTAATTTCTGTTGTGATGCTCGAGAGGCTGTGAGGCTAATGACTGAGAGGGGTTGAGAATCTTATGGTGAGGATATTATATGTATATATATGGATCGGGATACACGCCGTAGCGATATAATTATATGGATCGGGCTGCACGTCGTAGCGATATATTTAATGGATCGGGCTGCACGCCGCAGCGATATGACGCTTGGGCTGTAGGAGCCCCTCCGGAGTCTGCACACCCCCAGTGAGCGTAGTCGACTATAAACACATGGATCGGGCTGCACGCCGCGGCGGTTATTATGATTTCTATTGTTATGAGTTAATACTGAGCCGAGTGCTGATAGTGAATATTGTGTGACTAGGGTTGAGTCATGAGTGACTGAGAGGCTGCCCGAGGGGCTATGTTTTGAGTGATTTCTTGCCCAAGGGGGCCCTGCTATAATGTTTCTGCCGTTTTTCACTCTTCTTACAAATAAGCCTCTGTTGGATATATATATTGTCAAGTAACTGATTTCAAAGCTTTAAACTGAAAATGATGAACTTATGACAGAACTGATTTTAAAGTTATATGTTTTGAACTGCTCGTCACTGCTTTCAGTCCATTATTTACTTTAGTTACTTACTGAGTTGGCGTACTCACGTTACTCCCTGCACCTTGTGTGCAGATCCAGGTGCCCGAGAGGCCGAGTGAGAGCTTTCAGCTGTTTTCCAACATTTGCCGGGGATTTCGAGGTAGCTGTATGGCATCCGCAGCCCAGATTTCTCCCTTCTATCTTATTACCTTTCCGCATTTCTAGACTATCTATGTATTAGGTTGTTCAGACTTGTATTAGAGGCCCTAGACTCGTGACACCAGATCTGTGTGGGCTGTGTAGTTTCTATGTCTTGTTGATTTCCGCATATCTTTCTTGTTGTTTTAAACACTTATTATGATAATTGGTAATTAAACCGTGTTAGCAAATGACTTATTAAATGAATATGGGTTGTGGTTTGATAGTTGGTCTGGCTTGCCTAGTAATGGGATAGGCGCCATCACGACCGGTATTTGGGATCGTGACATGACATGAGGTCGGTTGTACTCATACTACACTTTTGCACCTTGCGTGCAGATTTTGGAGTTGTTGTTGCTGTGTATGGCGGAAGCTGGCATTGAAGATGTACTTGCGTTCTGGTTATAGCTGCCCCTTGGTGGTAGATTTAGATTAATAAATCTGTTTATGTATGTTGCAAACAGATGATTACCAGCTTTTTAAATTCTAAGTCTTAGAAGCTCATGACTTGTACTACCAATCCTTGGGATTTTGTATAGAAAGTTCAGTTGTTTCATTTATTGATTCTTGTTATACTATTTGAGTTGTATGGTCCATCATTTTTCTTACCTACCGGGTTAGGTCAGGTGTCATCACGACCAGCTGGATTTTGAGTTGTGACATGTTTACTTTACCGTAGCTGTGAACGAGCCGCGCAAGATAATTCCTTTAAGCTATTTGTTGTTACTGCCATTATTATATCCTGTGTCGTTCTTGTTATTTGCTATTGGTATTGGACTCTGACCTTCTTTGGAGCTCGTCACTTCTTTGAACCTAAGGTTAGGTTTGTTACTTATAGAGTACATGGGGTCGATTGTACTCATACAATACTTTTGCACCTTGCGTGCAGATCTTAGAGCTGATGTTGCTGTGTATGGAAGATGTACCTGCGTCCCGGTTATAGCTGCCACTTGTCCTTGGTAGCTTTAGATTTGTATATCTGTTTATGTATATTTTGAACAGATGATGTGTTTATTTCGTATCAACTTTGTAAATTTTAATTCTTAGAAGCTCATGACTTGTACTACCAATCCTTAGGTGATTGTATAGAAATTTAGTTATTTTACTCATTTACTTTTATTATACTCATTTGAGTTGTGTTGATTATTACTTGACTTACCTAGCGGGTTGGTTTAGGTGCCATCACGATCAGATGTATTTTGAGTCGTGACAAATATACACTATGGCCTATGTTAAGATGGTTTCGTTTGTGCTTGTTACTGCTCCAGACTTATTAAAGCTGTTTATATATGAACCCCAAAGCCAAATGATTTTAAGAGCTATGTGTGACAAGAAAAAAGGTATATTAACTTCGTATCTCTCCCAAATAAAACCTTGTTGGTGATTAAATAACAACAAGATATAACACGTATCCAAGCCCCAAATATTTATAAGTAACGAAAGCACAAGTAACAGAAAAGCAGTTGAATTAAAGTAGTTGCATTAACGCCACTTGAGCTTGAAGGTCTGCACACTCAGCCGCGACCCCCTTGCTCACCTCGAGCTCGTCCTCCTTGGCTCTAAGCGCCCCGTCGCACTCGCTGCTCCTGCCAATGACCCTCACAAGCTCCTCGTCCTTCTGCCCCAACTCATCTCTAAGGGATCGGAAATTGCCTTCCATGCTGAACCGTGCATGCATCTCACGGTAATTGTTACGACACTTGCGATACTTTAAAACCATTTTCTTGAAAACAATCTTCCGTTTCTCCTCTCGGCGGGTACTACCGATCTGAAAATGAGAGTCTAAGGGAAAAAGGAAGAGCCGAAAAAAGTTAGTAAATATAGAAAGGGAGAAGGATGCAAAGTACAAAAACAACAAAAAGGATAACACTCACGCTTAGAGCGATTCCAGATATGCCTAACGACAGATCGGCATCCTTAAATGACTGTAGAGTCCTGTTCTCGCCTCCAGAGCAAAGAGGGACCAAAGAAGGGACCAGGCTCTCCGTATTAGTCAAGAGGTCGCAGTCCAAAGGGATGACTATCGAATGAGAAGATCCATCTGTTCTCACCTCGACCCGGGTAAACCCCTCATCGAACATCCTCTCCTCTTCGGGGTCGACGTCGGAGCCGAATTCATAGTTATCTACGACCACTCCTTTCTCTCTCTCCTCCGCAGAGGAAGGAACATTATCCCGTTCTGACGTTAACGGATCACTCCTCGGAATGACCTCAGCTGCCTCTGATCACCGCCCTCCTTCCATAGAAACAATCTCCACATTTGATAGGGGCGCAGTCTCTACGTCCAAAGCCACGCCGCTCTCCGGTACGGCCGCAGCCCGCCCGGAGTCGCCCCCCGTTCGCTCTTTGTTCTCTATCACCTCGTCCCCAATCACTATTTTTCGCCTTTTTAGCGGAACCGCTTCCTCCTCGCCCTGAGATGACTCGTCTGTTAAATGCAAAATTGGAGAAGTCGGATCCCTCGCTGATGGGGAAGCCGCCCGACGGCTAGGCCTTCGTAGAGCCGGTGTCCAAGAAGAAGCAACAATCTGAACAGACTCACCTGTAGCGGCAGCGGGCAGAGATCCGGTCGAGGCACCCGACTGACGAACTGCAGGAGTAGGAGCCCTCGTCCTCCTCAGATCCCTTCGACCTATCAACAAAAAAAAGAGTAAAAAAATAATAATAAGAAGGCGGTAGAAGGTCGAAGTAACTGAAGATCAAAACAAGTTGACTCACCGGTCGGAGAAGGTTTGCGTCCAAACTTCTCATTAAACTGCAACCACTCACGGACCCCCACCGTGTGAGGTAAAATTTGGCTCACCCAGTTGTGAATGTCGGCGACCAACGAAGGAGGATCCTTCTCGGCTGCATATAGAAAAAAGGAGGAGAACAGTTAAGTCACCGAAGAGAAACAACTAACAGATAGTTGGCAAAAACACATACGAGCGAAGTTCCACTCCTCGGGGAAACCGTTGGGGTTTACCACCACGTGCTCCATCCTCACATAGAAGAAATTAACCCAAAATGATGATTTGTCTTATCGTCCATCTTCACCACCAATCCCTTGGTCCCACGATGGCGAAGGTGTATCATCGTACCCCTGTGAAAGCTTGGGGCGAAGAAGTGAAGTAGATGACGGAGGGAGTTCCCGCGGTTGGCTAGCTTTGTGTACTTTGTCAGCATAAGGAAAAGCTTATAGATATACGGGGAGAGCAGGGGCGGACAGACACCATAATAGCGGCAGAAGTCCTCCACCAAAGAAGGAAGAGGAACCGAATAACTAACGACGAATGGATACGCGTAGAATGCGCAGTATCCAAGGCGATGAATTTGTACCACATCGTCACCAGCTGGGATGAGATCGGTATGGTCTAGGATTCGCCATTTGGCCCCAAATTCAATAAGGGCCGCCGCATCCATCTCAGAGACAACGGGCTCAGGTTCATCTTCAGGCCGTTTTGAGAAGTCCGACCTGGCCTTCCCCGAGCGTGGAATTATTTCATCCACAGTGGGAAGCTCTCCTCTTCTGCAGCAATGGCCACTCCTTCATCGTGAGAAGGCATGTCCATCGTCAATGGAACCGGTTTGGAAGCTCCCTCAAGGTTAAAAGATGCACTAGCCATTTTTTGTCACGTATATGGGGAGAAATTGCAGATGTGAAAGGGATGATGATGGCAGAAAGCGCTAAAGAAGGGAGAAATAAAGATGCAAGAACTCTAAAGAGAATAAGGTAAATCATGAAGATTCAAATGCTTAGAAACGCAGCAAGTCAAATGGGGAGTCCCCATTCCTATTTATAAGTATACTGGCACCATAATGGAGAAAGCCAAGTGCCGCCACATTAATTTCGAAACGAAAGGAGTGCGGGAATCAACATAACATATCAGGAACATGCGCCATAATGACGCATGATGAAATGATGTCATTCCAAACTGACATAACGGTTAGATGTAGCTCTCGAAGCGCCACGTCGTCACCTGGCCGCAAAAGCGTTACTACTCGACCTACACACCTAGATTTCTCAAGTTACAACTAGCGAAGTTCGCCCATCGAGCTCATCCAAAAACAACCTCGACAGGTAGAGGGACTAACTGTATGGTTCAAAATCTGACCAAGGGAATCTAGCACAAGGATAGATTACTGAGAGGCGATTAGGCCGAGGTCGTACACAAGATTGAGGGAACCTACTAGCGAGCTGATTAATTAGGGCCGAGGTCGGGTACTCAGGCCAGTAATAATAGCTAGTTCTGCAGTAAGATATTTTACGGGAATATTCTATCGAATATTCTCTGCATCTGTACTTTAGGTTAGGTAAGGGGTATGTCCCATATAAATAGAAAGGTAGAGAGAAGAACATGGACATGTATTATTCTATATGATAAGAACTCTCTTGAAAGGTTGCCTCTCAAGAAAAATACAAACATTACCTTTTCAAAGAGATCCAATTTGGCGTTTATTCCATATTTCTCGCATCGGATCCGAGAAAGCTTCCTATATTCTCTTATATTCTTGTCTTACATCATATTCAGAAAGAGGAATCATACACCTCATTCAATTGGGTGAATTATTCTCTGTATTTACATTCATTGCCATTTAGCATATTTATTGCTTATCATCATTCCCCACTCATTAATAACAACATCGTTTAACATTCATTGTATTAAATCGATTTTAATGCACTTCCACCTTATTCGTACAAATATTCTTCAGATCTAGAAGTTATTATATATATATATATATATATATATATATATATGTCTTTTAATTTAATCTATTATTCAGTATTTCTAACGCTAGTTTAAAATAATTTGCTTCAATGCTTGATAACTACTAATATTGTAGTTCTCTTTCAAACATTGATTAATTCAAATCCCTTGTACTGATCTTTAATCACTTTTAGAGGCAGCCGCAAAAAATATAGAGATTATGAAAAAAGATTTTGATGGAATCTGAGAGTTTAGGAAAGAAATATTTTGAATTAATATATCTAATATCATAAATTAGTTCTTTAGAACCTATATTTTACATTTTTTTAACCATTGGAATATTCAAAAAAAGATTATTCCATAAATATAATGAGATCTTTTATAATCGCGCGAAGCACAACAAATTCACTAGCTATGGTGAAATTTCCTATCAAAATTCGAGTCACCTTCTTCTAGCCTCCGTGGGATGACACACTAATATATATAGGTTGACCGTACTTGAGATGCTTTCCAACATTTTATTGATCTTTTGTCTGATCATTTGCTAAAAGACTATGTAAGGGGCTCAGTCCGCCTCTGAATGATGAGTCCAGAGTGAGAGTCGACAATATAAGCTAATAGATAACACAAATCTCAAACTCTCTCCTCTCGATTGGATGGGCTTATTGTTTACCCGTAAAACATTACAGTTAAATTTATTACGTGGTTTATAGTCAAGAGAATCGATTTGATCCAAAAATGATAAAGAAATAGTGTCACGACCCCAAACTCCCTCCGTAGGATGTCGTGTTGGCACCTAGTCTCTAAGAATAGGTGCCACCTAGTTTCTAAGACTAGATAAGACGATTACTATAACAATTAAGCCAGTTTTTAACAATGATAATTTAAAACAGAGTTTAATACGAATACCGAAACAAGAGCGAAATGAGCATGTGCGGCAATAATCATAACAATCTCCCAAGGTTGGTAATACAGAGTCACGAACTCTAGCTAAGTACATGGAAAGATCTCAAAGATCGAATTACAATATTGTTCAATTAACAAGCTGACAGCACAATGAAAGGAAAGAACTCCTAGGGACTACGACGACCAAGCAACTCTACCTTGAATCCTCGCGACCAATAAGCTAACTCTGCCGGAGTCTGATATCTCCAATACCCGGCTCTGCACAAAAAATATGCAGAAGTGTAGTATGAGTACACCACGGTCGATACCCAGTAAGTATCAAGACTAATCTTGGTGGAGTAATGACGAGGTACAAGTCAAGACACTCACTAGACAAAATAACATATGCATTATATAAGTATAAAGCTAATAATGGAAAGCAGGAATCAGTAAATAGCAACAAGAATCAATATGTGATATAAACAGTAAAGTAATAAAATACCTTGAAAGTACCATTGAAACTAGATAAGGAACACAAATGACAACTAATTAATCAAGTTGTTCTAATACAAGTTCGCAACAAAATTACCCGAGATGCTTCATCTTATTGTCACAAGTCACAGGTCTCAACCCACCATCATATGCCCATGACACCTTGTGCCCACATCTCAAATTACAACCGCATGGATAATTCACGTGCCAATATCTCAACCCGTCCGGTATGATCACCGGCTCACATTCACAATCCGCTCGGCGTGGTCACATGTCACAATCACAATCCGCCTGGCATGGATCACAATCCACCCGACATGATCGCTGGCTCACAATCACAATTCGTCCGGCATGGTCACAGGCTCAATAGCAACATAAAAACAGATAATACAAGAATACATGAGCATGATAAATAAATGTCAAGTTCATACTCTTAAGCTAGTATAAGTGGCATGCTACGGTGTATGCTTGTGTGAGTGTACTATTGCATCCCAAGTTAACAAGTAATATCAAAGACATCGAGTAGCTCATCGAAGCAACACAACAAGTCACATAAAGTGTATGACATACACAAGGAAAAGCACACCATCACACGAATATCATCAACAAAATATCCCAATATATCACACATCATCCCTGACATTGCCACCCTTATCTCTCTGATAGCCACCCGTATCACTCCGCCCTGAAAATATCATTAGCCATACTTATCACTCTGATAATGACCCATATCACTCCGTATAATAGCCATCCTTATCGCTCCGCTCGGATAGCAACACAATAGCCACCCTTATCACTCCGTACATTCAACAACAGTGAGACGCTATCCTTATGCCCCGCATAACAACAATGGTGAAATGCCACCCTTATACTCCGCATAACAACAACCAAACCACACAACAATTCACAAATGCTAACATCATAACAACACAACATATTAACTCATAACACTAGTGCCCATAGGCCACAACCTTTCCAAAGATCCAACAATATCAATATTTTCACAATCAAATAGCCCACGGCTCAAACACAATGTGTGTAGAATCTTAATAACAACTAAATAAGCGGGAAAGTAACTGAACCAGGAACAACACCCCCTTTAAATACAACATCACTTAAATAGATTGATGAGTTTCAATAACCTCAATTTCAATTAATTGTTCAAGGGTAAACTCGATAGTGAAAGTATTTTCCTTGAAATGTGTCACGACCTGGATTTCACATCCTCGTGACCACGATGGCGCCTAATATTTTACTTGCTAGGTAAACCAACATTAGAAGTAGTTTTTAGCCATTTTTAACAGTTCAAATTAAATGATATACAATCCCAGAACTAGTGTCACAAGTGCACGAACGACTAGAGTACTACAAATAATAGTCCGAATGAAAGCATAACTATCTGAAATAAAATAAACAAATAGAGTAATGTAGAAGGGCGCTTTAGGGCTGCGAACACCGTGCAGCTGTACCTCAAGTCTCCGTCAAGCAATCAATCCGAGCATCTACTGACCGCCGCTAGGAACGACTCCAAAATCAGCACAAGAAGTGCAGAGTGTAGTATGAGTACAAACGATCTCATGTACTATGTAAGTACTGAGCCTAACCTCGACGAAGTAATGGCGAGGCTAAGACGGGTCACTTACAATAACCTGTATGCAGTATAAAATAATAACAGAAAAGGAAAATAGGAAATGATGCTAAGTAGTAACCTAATGAAAACAAACTCAATCCTCGAATAAGTGAATCCAGAAATATCAGTCCTCAGAATATCATATGAAAATACTGAAAAGCTAACATAATACAATAATGAGTACACCACAGACGCAATCCATTGCAGCTTGCAACCTGATCCCATCGTACAAACACAATTTTCCCTTATTTCACCATATAAATATCAAGAATAACATATAAAATCCGTTGTGGCGCAAACCCGATCCCACCATATAATCAGAACAATATCATAATCCTCTCTTATTTCACCATATCAGTATCAGAATCACATATAAAATCCGTTGCTGCATGCAACCCGATCCCACCATATCAATATCAAATCCTCCCTTATTCCACCATATCCCAACTATTGCTGCATGCAACCTGATCCACAAAAAAATTTAATAAATGTAATCAATCCAACAACTCAATTCACAAGAATCTCTACGATTAAAAAGAATATGAAAGCAAAGCAATAGAGGAACCCCGTACCAAATCAAGGAATGCTACAATTAATACAAGCAACAATACAAGCCAAATATATGACGGTTAAAGTGTACAAGTAAGACAATTAAGGCAAGTTGCAATTAATGATGGAATCAGGAAGAAACAAACATTTTTATGCAAGAGTAAATGAATGACAAGTAACAAGTTACGTCATAGAGGGCAATTAAAGCATGTAACAATTAAGATATGGAACAAGATAATTAATGAACATACGGGAAAAAGCATGGAAGCAATTATTTTTATGGTGTATATACACTCGTCACCTTGCATATACGCCGTTACACATGTAAATCACATAACATATAGTTCAACGGTTCCTGATTCCCTTAAGTCAAGGTTAGACCCAATAGTTACCTCGCTCCATGATGTTACGCTAGAAACCCGTGTTTTAGCCGTAGTATTACATTCCAATGACTGCATTTTTACGTGCGTTTGAGTTCAAATGATAGTGAATTGCACTTAGTACGTGTTTTATGCCTTGCAGGAAGTGATCCTGAGATCAAAAGTTAATTTAGAGCTAAATTGATCAATTTGGGGCTTTGAAGTCTGAGTAAAAGCCCAATACATTAAGCCGGGATAGTGTTCGGGGGTCGTGTACCAAGTCTGGATGTTAAAAGGGGACGAAATAAGTTCACTTCGAGAAAATTGCACTGCTGCGCGCATGGGGTGCCGCAAGGCGCGACGCAGCAGTGTAAAATTGTGCCCGACTCGAAAATATGAAGCTGCAGATAAAATGCACTACCGCGCCGCATGGAGCGGTGCAGCCTGCGGCGCGGGTGTTCAACTTTTACAGAGCGAAGTCCTAGTTCGCGCAGGAAAGGGTTTTTTTGTCTGGGCCCGATCCTACTTGGTATAAATACATGTAAAAATGCTATTTTGAGGAGGTTGGACAGATTTGAGACATAGATTCGACCTAAGGAGGCAAGAACACATTGGGAGCAAGGCGGGGAATTCTTCTATGAGTTTTTCCTTCCTCTTCCTATTTTTCATTGTTGGTTATGACTTTTAGTATTGTAGTTTTACATGCTACTATGAATAGCTAATTTGTTATCTAGGGTTTTGATGGAACCTTTTGTAGGATAAATTCTTGTTATTTTTATATAATTGAGCCGCAGTATTTTCTCTATTTGTTCAACTACGTGTTTGTTGTAGTTAATTGACAGGATCCTCAATTAGCTGTGCCGATTTAGTGTGCATAACTCGGGAGAGAGTGCATATTTAGGTAGTTGTTGAACAACATCACTCCCAAAGTATAAGAGGGATCTATAACTGCGGGTTTAAAGGCGGGATTAGGGATAACAAAGCCTTGGGTGCAATCTAAATTGAGCTGTAATAAACAAAGCCAGCTAGCGTAACTCGGGAGAGTGCGTCTAGTAAATTGTGGTAATTACTCGGCAGAGAGTTACGACAGTCAGAGCGCTCATGATCGGTAGAGAATACTTAGGCGAATTTATAGAAAATGTAGCGGGAAGGATTCCGACAATTGGGGAAATCATAACTCTAGACCTCCTTAATCTTGACTCCAATCATTATCCTTGTTAATTGATAGTTTTATGATTTTCTAGATTTGTTAGTTAAGTAGATAAAAATAAATATTATAATCTTTATATTTAGAAAATTGTTTGGACTTGTGTTTCTTAGCGATATTGAACAACTATAGCTAAGCCTTAGTTCTCTGTGGGATTCGACTCCGGACTTGTAAACCGGATTATATTTGCAGCGACCGCTTATCCTTTTTAGGACTAGAGTTGAGCGTGATCAAATTTTGGCGCCGTTGCCGGGGGACTAACGGTGTAGTTGTAGGTGTACATATTGCTAGGTTTCAAGTTTGAACTTTTATTTTATTATTTGATTTTTTTAATAGTTTTATTTGTTTATTTGAGAAACATGGCATCATGGAATTATGAGAATTTTGATATTGGTAATTCTACTTTTAATCCTCCTTATGCATATTGTGAAGGAAACCTCCAGGGCAAAATTATCAAAATATTCCCGAGAGCGAGTTTATTGCACCAACTCAATCTTATGTGTGGAATGTGTGTGATATGTGCGGTGGTCAAGATGGTCACTTTCACGGTTGTGCTTATATTTCTTACCTTTCCCCAACCCTTTACTTTGATGGTTCTTCTTTTTCTAGTGAAGTTAATAGGAACAAAGAACTCAGGGAAGCTGACCTAAAGAAGATCGAAGATATGTTAAAGTGAATTTTGGAACAACATAGTAAATTACTACTGCGGATAGAAAGGCAGGAGGAAACTATTCACAACTTGAAAGTTCACATGAGTTAACTGGTTGAAGTTTTTAATGCTCAACAAGCCAATATTGTGAATAGTATCTAAGAAGAGCGTGAATTAGATACAGAAATTGATGAGCTAGAGGAGGAGGCTAGAGTAGAACACCAACAATCAATCACACTAGATTTTGAGGATGTCGATGTTGTAGAAGAGATACTAGAGTCAACCAAGGATATTGAGGATACATATTTAGTTGACTCTATTGTCATTAGTGTTGAGAATGTAGATAGTCTCAATGTTCATGTAGTTGAGCGCATTGGTCCTCACTCTAAGCATTTTTTCACATTGTGTTTAGATGATGATATGGAAATAGAGTCGTCTGAGCCATTTGAGGAGTCAAGGAATGAGGAACAAAGTGCTTACATTCTGGAATTCTTCTTGCCAGAAAGTCGGGATTACCCACCTCATATAAAGGCCAAGAAGTGCAGAATACTACATTATTTTATTGGCCCAGTCAGAATCGTTCCACCACCCCAGGAGCATGATCATAGAGCAGAATCAAAACTTGGGGTCCGATTCATAAGCTCGAAGTGGAGGCAGAAAGTGATTCACGTCGTGCCGCGATGTTAAATCAAGCGCTTGTTGGGAGGCAACCCAGCTTTATTGCTTTCTTTTATTTATTTATTTTTTTAATTGTATTATTTTTGTAGTGTCAACTTTTTATTTTTTATGAGCATGGAAAGCAAAGGTATTGGAAGGATGCAACAGCAAACCAAATGGTTGGAACTAAGTGTGAGGTACCCACACGAAGGACCAAGCTTGGGAGAAGTCTGAGTACCCCATGAACTGCTAGTGCTTCGGTCTTTGGCCTACCAGGGAGTTTCTTTTACCCTCTTGTATGTATTGGTGTGCATTGGGGACAATGCACTATTTTAAGTGTGGGGTGAGGAGATTATCTGGGTGACTTTTCATGCTACTTTAGCTGTGTTCGTTTAATTAAATAATTTTTTTTTAAAAGATTGGACTTTTCCTGATGACGGATCTTCTAGACAGTTTTCTTGAGGGAAGTAAGTCTAAAGAAAATACCAAAAAGATTTTTTGTTTTGTGTTAGGTAGTGTAGCAATTACCCCTTGGTTTTTCTTTAAACCACGGTTCTTTTCCAAGGGTTTTAGTTGAACTGGGTGTAGTTAGTTTGTTTTAAGGAATAAGAGCCATTGTGTTGTGTTTTGAATTGAAGCAATATCTCTTGACTTTGTTATGCCTTGAGAATAGTGAGTACTTTGGTTGTGACGCTTAGGCTCAGTTTTTGACTCTTGTAGAAGTACCTTAAATTGTATGATTTTAACTTTGCTTAACTGCTTTGACTAGAGTGTCTTGATGAATCCAATCCTGAGTGAGTTATGTGCCATGTGTGTGTAAGGTTTTGTGTTATTCTGTGCATTGCATTTGATGCCTAAACTTGCCCCGTGTGTTTGCAAAGCGAAATAGTAGTGTTGTTCAGTCTAGGAAGTGATATAGGCATTTCTTTGTTGAGCCAGATATGTATATTTTACCCACCTAATTGTTATGTATCGTAGTTAACCCCTTTGAGCCTGTAATCTTGTTTCTTTGGCAACCACATTACAAGCCTTACCCATTTGTTTGAATTAATCATTTATTTGAACCTTTTAACCTCTCATGAGCACTTGAATTGTTATGAACTGTGTAAAAGTTAAAGTGTGGGGTGGTTGGTTTGGCTTTTGAGTGTAACTAATAAAATCAGGAGAAAGGTGCACTGTTTTGAACAAGTAAGAGCCACTTGAATTGAAAAAAAATATAGTTGGATTGTTGTGAAAAACAAATTCTTTGATAGTGGTGACTCTTGATGTAATTGTGCTTAAATAATTTGGGAGTTGATGTATATTGATGTGAAGGTGGAATCATGGTTTGACATAAGTGTGGGGTTTTGAATGTTAAAGTATATGTATTAAAGTGCTTAGGGAGGTGTAGTCACTCTTATATCTAAATGTATCCTACCCGTCCCGCAGCCTACATTACAGCCAAATAAAGTCCTACTTGATCCTAGACTGAATAAGCTCGATTAGTAGAGTAGTACACTACTGGCAAGCCTATGGTACATCTTTTGTGGCATATGAATGTTATTTCTGAGAGTGAGTGAATTCTTTCTATCTTGTGTTCCTAAATGTTCTTAAATTTTATTGTGTGGGACTACTCTCATTGGTTGTGTGAGGGCACTTGATTCATGAAGGAAAGGTAATGTCATTGACCTCTATGTTAGAGTAAGTGGGCGAGTGATAATGCGTGGTACTTGTGAGTCAAATCTTGAGGTTAAGATGTTACGCTTTTGTGCTTAATCTATTTTAAATATTCTTGGCATAATGAATTAGGAGAGTTGTTTAAAAAGGTCCTGTCTATATAAAGTGAAGTTTGATTGCTCGAGGACGGGCAATGGTTTAAGTGTGGGGTGTTGATGTTAGGCTAGAAACCCGTGTTTTAGCCGTAGTATTACATTCCAATGACTGCATTTTTACGTGCGTTTGAGTTCAAATGATAGTGAATTGCACTTAGTACGTGTTTTATGCCTTGCAGGAAGTGATCCTGAGCTCAAAAGTTAATTTAGAGCTAAATTGATCAATTTGGGGCTTTGAAGTCTGAGTAAAATCTCAATACATTAAGCCGGGATCGTGTTCGGGGGTCGTGTACCAAGCCTGGATGTTAAAAGGGGACGAAATAAGTTCACTCTGAGAAAATTACACTGCTGCGCCGCATAGGGCGCCACAGTAGTGTAAAATTGTGCCTGACTCGAAAATATGAAGCTGCAAATAAAATGCACTACCGCGCCGCAGCCTGCGGCGCGGCTATTCAACTTTTACAAAGCGAAGTCCTAGTTCGCGCTGGAAAGGGTTTTGTTGTCTGGGCCCGACCCTACTTGGTATAAATACATGTAAAAATGCTATTTTGAGGAGGTTGGACAGATTTGAGACATAGATTCGACCTAAGGAGGCAAGAACACATTGGGAGCAAGGCGGGGAATTCTTCTACGAGTTTTTCCTTCCTCTTCCTATTTTTCATTGTTGGTTATGACTTTTAGTATTGTAGTTTTACATGCTACAATGAATAGCTAATTTGTTATCTAGGGTTTTGATGGAACCTTTTGTAGGATAAATTCTTGTTATTTTTATATAATTGAGCCGTAGTATTTTCTCTATTTGTTCAACTACGTGTTTGTTGTAGTTAATTGACAGGATCCTCAATTAGTTGTGCCGATTTAGTGTGCATAACTCGGGAGAGAGTGAATATTTAGGTAGTTGTTGAACAACATCATTCCCAAAGTATAAGAGGGATCTATAACTGCGGGTTTAAAGGCGGGATTAGGGATAACGAAGCCTTGGGTGCAATCTAAAGTGAGCTGTAATTAACAAAACCAGCTAGCGTAACTCGGGAGAGTGCGTATAGTAAATTGTGGTAATTACTCGGGAGAGAGTTACGTCAATCAGAGCGTTCATGATCGGTAGAGAATACTTAGGCGAATTTATTGAAAACGTAGCGGGAAGGATTCCGACAATTGGGGAAATTATAACTCCAGACCTCCTTAATCTTGACTCCAATCATTATCCTTGTTAATTGATAGTTTTATGGTTTTCTAGATTTCTTAGTTAAGTAGATAAAAATAAATATTATAATCTTTATAATTAGAAAATTTTTTGGACTTGTGTTTCTTAGCGATATTGAACAACTATAGCTAAGCCTTAGTTCTCTGTGGGATTCGACTCCGGACTTGTAAACCGGGTTGTATTTGCAGCGACCACTTATCTTTTTTAGGACTAGAGTCAAATCAAAGCTCAACCAGGGTCTTTCTTCTAAAATTCGTCTCTGTACCAACCGAATCTAACCAAAATCAACTTAATATCAACAAACAATACCAGGGAAAACAATTACAATACATAAAACAAAGATATCTACACTTTTTCCAGAAAGTCAACAAAAGTCAACCCCGAGACCGCTTGGTCAAAACCCGAGGTTCGGACAAAAACTTAATTACCCATTCACCCCCGAGCCTGGTTATGTGATTAGTTTCGAAATCCGACCTCAATTGAGGCCTAAATCTCAATTTTACAAACCCCCCCATTTCTACCCAAATCACTAATTTTCCACCATGAAAGAGCATAGATTCAGGTTAGAAATCAATGGGTGTTGATGGAAATGGAAGAAAACGAGTTAAATATACTAACCTATGAAAAGGGGATGAAATTTCTCTTCAAAATTGCCTCTTGGCCGAGCTCTAATATGAAGATGGTGAAAAATGAGGAAAATCCCGTCTTTGGGATATTTTAAATCACTGGCGTCAGGTCTTCATCGTGTTCGCGAAGGACCTGACGGGATCGTGAAGCACTACGGCCCAAATGGCCTTTGCATTCTGATAAGTGGGGATTTTGACTACTTATTAGCGCATTTTAGCTTTCGTTTTCCTCCAAAATTGTTTATTATATTCCCGAAAACTGATGAAATATGCTTAATTGCAGGAGGAAAATGATCCACAAAGATGAAATTCAGCTCAAGAAGGAGTGATCTGAACTCAAGGACAAAATCAGGCACAAAAACATAAAGTGTGGGCCACAGATTGTGAAGGAAATTCATCAGAGACCTAGTGCAATGTGCGGACCACACAATTATTGTGCAGCCGCAGAAGCTAACCAAGAGCAAAAGTTCAGAGAGTGTGCATTTGGAGTTCAAAGGAAGTGCAGACCGCACAATTATCGTGCAGCTGCAGAAGTAAGCAACGCGGCCCCACTCAGAATTGTGCGGTCCGCAGAAGGGCCCTAAGCGGCCGCACTAAGATTTTTGGGGACATTAGAACATGAGACATGCGGCCGTAGATTCCACTCCTATCAAGTATGAAGAAAAGTGCGGACCGCACATAGAATTGTGCGGCCGCAGAACCTCCGAAAGGGCAATTTTGTCCGAAATTCCAGCTTTGTATAAATAGACTAGTTTCACAAAATTAGGTCAAGTTTTGAATATTGAAACTACTGTAGCCATTTTTCCTTACTGCTTTAGGCAACTTTAGCTTACTTTGGTGATTTAACATTGGATTTTTATCTTTTAATCTTTCAATATGAGTTTTATCATCTTTTCTTCCTTGTTTTCTTCTATACCCATTATGAGTAGCTAGATTTTTAACTAGGGTTGTGACCCAACCATAGTGTGTAAACCTAATGGGTGTTTGATTTATGGCTTGTTTATGGTTGGGTGTTTATTATTTAGCCTTGTTATTGCTTTTAATTGTAGAATTAATGGTTGCAAACATTAATTCATGTCTATTTGACATGGTCTCTACTTGAGAAAGAGAGACTTAGTCTAGGAAACTTGGCTAACAAGAATTTGGAATGAAATCAAGAGATTGATAGTCCTAATTAAAGGGTTCAACCTAGAGATAGTAAAACCCGACTTGAGCATTTTATCAACTGTTTTTTCAATACCCATTTGGACTTGAGAAAGCCAAATTGGGCAAAATCACTCTTTTACGGAGAGTTATTGAGTGGATACTTGAGTGTTGATAGCTATAATACACCCCGACCAACAAAATAAACTTTAAAATTTACAACCCGTTAGGCAAACACCTAGGTGAAGGTCATAGCCCTAGGCATTTTACATTATTTGAAAACAACAAAAAAAAACACGATTTCTTAGTTTCAATTATTTATCTTGCAATCTTTGTTTAAATTAGACCTAGAAACAACCATATTTGTGGAAGTGCAATCTAAGATAATTCAAACTCATTCACCACAATATATACTCTTAAATCCCATTCATATAGTTCCCTGTTGAATTCGACCCCGACTCTTAGTTGGGTATTACTATTGCATCGATCGTTTCATAACCTCGAATAGAGTTGTGACTTGGACGAGATCAAATTTTGGCGCCGTTGCTGGGGAGCTAAAAATGGATTTAGCTATATATTTGGTTTTGTGTGTGAATTGTCTTCTTTTCCTTCTGTGTTACTAATCTTTTTGGTGAAACAATTGTAGGTGAAACAATGGCTCTCAACAACAATGATCCTCTTGGAAACATGCCTTTGGGGGATGTGGACGTGGAAGATGAACAAGTTGAAGAGGTTCCTCTTGAACCTCAAGCAAATAGACGAGGTCGACCGTCTCAAGACACTGTTCCCGTTCTACCCCCACCTCTACCAAGAGCGGCTCCACATCGGGTGTTGCCGAATGAAGGGTATGCAAGTGCCATAGTCCCGACCCGCATTAGGGCGAGCAACTTCCAAATCATAAATGTTGTGCTCACATTGTTAGAGCAATGGTGATTCTTCACCGGGGCTCCGTATTGAAATGTGTACAAACACTTGAAGGGGTTTGTGGACATTTGTTGGGGGAGTAAACAGACAAACGTCTTCGAGGATACTTTAAGGTTGAGGCTATTTCCCTTCTCTCTATGGGGGAAAGCCTTGGATTTGTTAGAAAGGTTGCCGAATCAATTTATCCATACATGGGATTAATTGGCGGAGAAATTTATTTCCATGTTCTTTTCTCCCGGGCATATGGCTACTCTTAGAGAAGAGATTCTAGCATTCAAACAAGAACCCAATGAGACTTTGCATGAGATATGGGAGAGGTACCGAACTATGGTAAAAGAGTGTCCAAATAGTGACATGACGGAGGCTATGATTCAACAAACTTTCTATAGGGGGATCAATACTACCAATCAATGCGTGGTCAACCAACTTGCCGGAGGAAATTTCATGACAATGCCGTATGCGGAAGCTTGTGAGATTCTAGATGAAATGGCGGATAGTTCATCGGCATGGCAAAGTAGAGCAAATGTTCCTCAAGACGATCCAAATATGATTCACTCTCATAATGAATTGCATGATCATGGGCAAGCAATTGCCGAGTTGACCACCATAATGAATCAACTAGCCAAGGCTCAACTTCAACAAGTGCAAGGTCCTAAGCAAGTTAATGAAATGGAGGGAGTTAGTATGATGGTAAAGAGGAGAAGGCAAAAGGGTCCAAGTGCAAAACTGTGTGGAAAATTTTGTGCAAGATGATAGTGGGTTTGATCAGGATGAATCTTACAATGAACAAGAGGAGGAAGTACAATATGTGAACAACTTCCAAGGGCAAAGAAACAACTCTGAAGGCCCGAATCAACAGCAATGGCGACCTCAAGGAAATCAAGGGAATTGGAATTCAAATAACCAAGGTAATTAGAATGGTGGTAACAACCAAGGGAATTGGAACAATCAAGGAAATTGGAATGGTCAAAATAACCTAGGCAATTGGAGTGTAAATAGTCAAGGATATTGGGGAGGCAACAACCAAGGAGGGTGGAACAATAACCAAGGGAATCAGGGGTCGGGCTTTGTAACGACCCCGCCGGTCGTTTCATGAGTTACAGCCTCGTTTTCCCCATTTCTGCTTCTTTATGTGTTGTTCAGCTGTATTTCATCGTATCGTGTTGGTTGTTTTGTGTTCGAAGTGATCTTGGAGTGGAATGAGACACTTAGTCTCTTATTCGGAAGCTTAAGTTCGAAAAGTTAACCGGATGTTAACTTATGTGTAGAAGAACTCGCATGTGAATTCTGATGGTTCGAATAGCTTTGTTAGGTGATTTTGGACTTAGGAGCATGTTCGGAATGTAATTTGGAGGTCCGTGGTAGATTTAGGCTTGAATTGGCAAAATTGGAAATTTGGCGTTTTCCCGTCGATAGTGGAAATCTTGATGTCGGCGTCAGAATGGAATTCCAGAAATTGGAGTAGCTCCGTTGTGTCATCTGTGACGTGTGTGCAAAATTTCAGGTCATTCAGATGAGGTTTGACAGGTTTTGGCATCGTTTGCGAAATTCGGAAGTTTGGAAATCCTTAGGCTTGAATCCGAGGGTGATTTGGTGTTTTGATGTTGTTTTGAGTGTTTCGAAGGTTGGAATAAGTTTGAATGGTGATATATGACTTGTTGGCATGTTTGGTTGAGGTCCCGAGGGTCTCGGGATGGATTTGGGTGGTTGACGGAAAGTTTGGCTTTGAATTGTTGCTGCTGATTTTTTCGTTGCTTCTGTTATTTCTGCACCTGCGGATTGGGGACCGCAGGTGCAAGGTAGCATATGTGATAGGAGATCGCAGATGCGGAGTTTTGGCCATCAGGAGAAGAACCACAGATGCGGTTAGTTGGACGTATCTGCGGCACCGCAGGTGCGGTGACTGGGGCGCATATGCGGTCCCGGTCGTTTAAGTGGAAACCGCAGGTGCAGTTGGTTTGACCGCAGAAGAGGTTGTGCATGTGCGAGATTTCAACCGTAGATGCAGAAGTTCTGGGCAGAAAGAATATAAGTTCCCCTTCGCGAATTTCAGTCATTCTTCCACCAGTTTTGGCCATTTTTGGAGCTCCAAGCAGTGATTTCAAGAGGGAATCTATGGATTTCAGTGAGGTAAGCTACTTGGGCCTTGTATTTTGTGTTTGTGATGATTTTTCTACTACCTAATCATGAAATTAGTGGGGAATTTGGGGTGAAGTTGAAGGTTTAGGGCTTGAGTTTTGGAGAGTTTTGATTGGGGATTTGAGGGGCCATTTGAGGTCCGATTTTGATGGTTTTGATATGGATAGACTCAGGAGTGAAAGGAGTTTCTAGTTTTGTAATTTTTGTTGGATTCCGAGACGTGGGCCCAGGGGCCGGGTTCGAGTCCAATTCGGTATTTTTGGTTTAATTTGATTATTTTCGTGTGGAATGCGTTCCATTAGCGTATATTGATGATGATATACTGATTTTGGTTAGATTCAGAACATTTGGAGGCCGATTCGAGAGGCAAGGGCATCGCAGGTTAGAGTTTTGTCCGGTTTGAGGTAAGTAATGACTGTAAATCTTGCCCTGAGGGTATGAAACCCCGGATTACACTTCGTTTCACTACTTTGAGATGACGCACACGCTAGATGACGAGCGTGGGAGCGTGCACCGTTGGGGATCGTGACTTGGTCCATCCCGTAGCAACTATCAAGTTGCGTATTTGACTTGAAACTATTTGATACTTATGTATTTTAGAAAGTATTAATATGTTGTGGGCTGAATGCCATATTTGGGCCTCGTGCCAAGCTGTTTGGACCCTTAGGGGATTTTTACTATTAATCCTCACTGTTTTGATTTAATATCTGTACTGAATCATGCTATGTTTTTACTGATTTCATAACTCAGTCTTACTTACTCTAATTTGATGCATAAAATGATATTTTTTGGGCTAAGCACCCTATTTTACTGTTAGCCTGAGTGGCTTGAGAGGTTTCTGACCGAGTATGGCCGAGGGCCTGTGTTGTGAGGATATCATGGGATCGGGTTGCGTGCTGCAGCATGTTGTATTGATTTGTGATATATGAGAGTCCGAGGGCCTGATTTATTATGCCACGAGATGGCCTGTTATAGCGCTTGGGCTGTAGGAGCCCCTCTAGAGTCTGTACACCCTAGTGAGGCGGGTACCTTGAGTGAGTGATATGATGTTGCCCGAGGGGCTGTTCTTGATTCATGTTGTGCCCGAGGGGCTGATTACGAGTGATTGTGAGGTTGCCCGAGGGGCTAGTTGATTGATGTTATGCCCGAGGGGCGGTTTATGATACATGCTATTTATGATTTATATCATTTTTACTCTGAACTTCATTATACTTCTGTTGAAACTGTTAAAAAGACTTCTTCCATAAGATTTTTCCTGAAATTAGATTTTAACAAGGTGAACTGATTTGTTCACTATTTTGAAAACATACTGCACTTACTGTGGTGTTATGACGTGGATTTATGTGTTTATTACTGCTCAGTCTTTATTTACTTTTATTACTTATTGAGTTGGTGTACTCACATTACTCCCTGCACCTTGTGCACAGATCCAGGAGTTGCGGGTCGTGATAGCGAACGTTGATCCTTCATCCGTCGCGGATACCCGGAATCGGCAAGGTAGCTGCATGGCGATCGCAACCTTGCTATTCTCCCTCTTATCTTCCTTAGACTATATTAGTATTTTCCAGACTGTGATATTCTTAGTTGTATTTAGACAGTTCTTAGTAGACGCTCGTGACTTGTGACACCCCGATGTCGGGCTTATGTTTCTTTCCGCACTTGTTATTTAGGCCCATGTTATGGGATTTTTATTAATTAATAGCTTAAAACGTCTTTTTATGAAATATTGGTTTGATTTGGGATTCTGTCGGCTGGCCTAGTTTCATGATAGGCGCCATCACGACCGGGTTGGTTTTGGGGTCGTGACAAGTTGGTATCAAACCCTAGGTTACATAGGTCCGCGAGTCATGAGCGGGTTTAGTAGATTCTTGCGGATCGGTACGGAGACGTCTGTACTTATCTTTGAGAGGCTGCAGAACCTTTAGGAATAACTTCACATTCTTGAATTCTTGTTGTGCGAATCTGTTGATTCTGGTAACTAAACTTCTATTATTCAATTCTCTCACAGATGGTAAGGACACGCGCTACCGATCAGGACGGACGACCACCAGTACCACAAGTTGGGGCCGCTAGAGGTCGAGGCCGCGGTCGAGGCCGTGGTAGGGGCAGAGGTGTAGCCCGCACAACAGCTAGGGTAGCACCTGCAGATCCACCAGTCGCCCCAGTTCACGATCAAGTCCCAGTTGCGGATGCTCCAGCAAGACCAGCTCAGGCACCAGCTGTGCCTATTGTTATCCTAGGCCTTCAAGAGGCCCTAGCCCAGATTCTGTCAGTGTGCACTGGCCTGGGTCAGGCGGTCTCAGCTAATACGGCCGCAGCTACTTCTCAGGCAGGGGAGGTACTCAAACTCCCGCCGCTCGCACACCTGAGCAGGTTGTACAGAGACTTCAGACACCGGGGGCACCTCCAGCCCAGCCGGTTGCAGTTGCTCAGGACTATATAGCTCCTGTTATGCCAGAGGACGAGCAGCGCAGATTGGAGAGATTTGGTAGGCTCCAGCCTTGGTCATTTAGTGGTGTTGAGGGTGAGGATGCACAGGGTTTCTTGGATAAATGTTAGAGGATGCTTCGGACCGCAGGTATTCTGGAGACCAATAGGGTCTCATTCATTATTTTCTTGTTCTCCGGGGCTGCACTTAGTTGGCGGGAGGCTTACGAGAGGCGTAGGCCGGTTGGCGCAGCGCCCCTTTCTTGGCAGCAGTTCTCCGTTCTCTTTCTGGAGAAGTTTGTACTTGAGTCTCGCCGAGAGGAGCTGGCAGGCAGTTCGAGCAGCTTTATCAGGGTGATAGGTCTGTTACACAATATGAGTTGCGGTTCTCCGCGTTGGCTCGTCATGCGATCTGGTTGGTTCCCACAGATCGAGAGAGGATCAGGAGGTTTATAGATGGCCTCGGTTTTCAGCTTCGGTTGCTTATGACTAGAGAGAAGGTATCTAGCGCTACTTTTGATGAGGTTGTTGATATAGCTCGACAGATTGAGATAGCTCGTGGTCAGGAGAGGATTGAAAGGGAGGCGAAGAGGCCTCGTGGTCAGGGTGGATTGAGTGGTGCTCCTCATGGGGGTCAATTTCAGCACGGCAGAGGCCGTTTATTCAGACATGCTAAGTCAGCCCGCCCAGTTTATCATGGGGCATCATCGGGCCATGGTTCTCACAGTTCTCATCAGGGAATTCCAGAAAATGGAGTAGCTCCGTTGTGTCATCTGTGACGTGTGTGCAAAATTTTAGGTCATTCAGATGAGGTTTGATAGGTTTTGGCATCGTTTGCGAAATTTGGAAGTTTGGAAATCCTTAGGCTTGAATCCGAGGGTGATTTGGTGTTTTGATGTTGTTTTGAGTGTTCCGAAGGTTGGAATAAGTTTGAATGGTGATATATGACTTGTTGGCATGTTTGGTTGAGGTCCCGAGGGTCTCGGGATGGATTTGGGTGGTTGACGGAAAGTTTGGCTTTGAATTGTTGCTGCTGATTTTTTCGTTGCTTTTGTTATTTCTGCACCTGCGGATTGGGGACCGCAGGTGCAAGGTAGCATATGTGATAGGAGATCGCAGATGCGGAGTTTTGGCCATCAGGAGAAGAACCACAGATGCGGTTAGTTGGACGCATCTGCGGCACCGCAGGTGCGGTGACTAGGGCGCATATGCGGTGCCGGTCGTTTAAGTGGAAACCGCAGGTGCAGTTGGTTTGACCGCAGAAGAGGTTGCGCAGGTGCGAGATTTGGACCGTAGATGCAGAAGTTCTGGGCAGAAAGAATATAAGTTCCCCTTCGCGAATTTCAGTCATTCTTCCACCAGTTTTGGCCATTTTTGGAGCTCCAAGCAGTGGTTTCAAGAGGGAATCTATGGATTTCAGTGAGGTAAGCTACTTGGGCCTTGTATTTTGTGTTTGTGATGATTTTTCAACTACCTAATCATGAAATTAGTGGGGAATTTGGGGTGAAGTTGAAGGTTTAGGGCTTGAGTTTTGGAGAGTTTTGATTGGGGATTTGAGGGGCCATTTGAGGTCCGATTTTGATGGTTTTGATATGGATAGACTCAGGAGTGAAAGGAGTTTCTAGTTTTGTAATTTTTGTTGGATTCCGAGACGTGGGCCCAGGGGCCGGGTTCGAGTCCAATTCGGTATTTTTGGTTTAATTTGATTATTTTCGTGTGGAATGCGTTCCATTAGCGTATATTGATGATGATATACTGATTTTGGTTAGATTCAGAGCATTTGGAGGCCGATTCGAGAGGCAAGGGCATCGCAGGTTAGAGTTTTGTCCGGTTTGAGGTAAGTAATGACTGTAAATCTTGCCCTGAGGGTATGAAACCCCGGATTACACTTCGTTTCACTACTTTGAGATGACGCACACGCTAGATGACGAGCGTGGGAGCGTGCACCGTTGGGGATCGTGACTTGGTCCATCCCGTAGCAACTATCAAGTTGCGTATTTGACTTGAAACTATTTGATACTTATGTATTTTAGAAAGTATTACTATGTTGTGGGCTGAATGCCATATTTGGGCCTCGTGCCAAGCTGTTTGGACCCTTAGGGGATTTTTACTATTAATCCTCACTGTTTTGATTTAATATCTGTACTGAATCATGCTATGCTTTTACTGATTTCATAACTCAGTCTTACTTACTCTAATTTGATGCATAAAATGATATTTTTTGGGCTAAGCACCCTATTTTACTGTTAGCCTGAGTGGCTTGAGAGGTTTCTGACCGAGTATGGCCGAGGGCCTGTGTTGTGAGGATATCATGGGATCGGGTTGCGCGCTGCAGCATGTTGTATTGATTTGTGATATATGAGAGTCCGAGGGCCTGATTTATTATGCCATGAGATGGCCTGTTATAGCGCTTGGGCTGTAGGAGCCCCTCTAGAGTCTGTACACCCCAGTGAGGCGGGTACCTTGAGTGAGTGATATGATGTTGCCCGAGGGGCTGTTCTTGATTCATGTTGTGCCCGAGGGGCTGATTACGAGTGATTGTGAGGTTGCCCGAGGGGCTTGTTGATTGATGTTATGCCCGAGGGGCGGTTTATGATACATGCTATTTATTATTTATATCATTTTTACTCTGAACTTCATTATACTTCTGTTGAAACTGTTAAAAAGACTTCTTCCATAGGATTTTTCCTGAAATTAGATTTTAACAAGATGAACTGATTTGTTCACTATTTTGAAAACACGCGCTACCGATTAGGACGGACGACCACCAGTACCACAAGTTGGGGCCGCTAGAGGTCGAGGCCGCGGTCGAGGCCGTGGTAGGGGCAGAGGTGTAGCCCGCACAACAGCTAGGGTAGCACCTGCAGATCCACCAGTCGCCCCAGTTCACGATCAAGTCCCAGTTGCGGATGCTCCAGCAAGACCAGCTCAGGCACCGGTTGTGCCTATTGTTATCCTAGGACTTCAAGAGGCCCTAGCCTAGATTCTGTCAGTGTGCACTGGCCTGGCTCAGGCGGTCTCAGCTAATACGGCCGCAGCTACTTCTCAGGCAGGGGAGGTACTCAAACTCCCGCCGCTCGCACACCTGAGCAGGTTGTACAGGGACTTCAGACACCGGGGGCACCTCCAGCCCAGCCGGTTGCAGTTGCTCAGGACTATATAGCTCCTGTTATGCCAGAGGACGAGCAACGCAGATTGGAGAGATTTGGTAGGCTCCATCCTCGGTCATTTAGTGGTGTTGAGGGTGAGGATGCACAGGGTTTCTTGGATAAATGTTAGAGGATGCTTCGGACCGCAGGTTTTCTGGAGACCAATAGGGTCTAATTCATTATTTTCTTGTTCTCCGGGGCTGCACTTAGTTGGCGGGAGGCTTACGAGAGGCGTAGGCCGGTTGGCGCAGCGCCCTTTTCTTGGCAGCAGTTCTCCGTTCTCTTTCTGGAGAAGTTTGTACTTGAGTCTCGCCGAGAGGAGCTGGCAGGCAGTTCGAGCAGCTTTATCAGGGTGATAGGTCTGTTACACAATATGAGTTGTGGTTCTCCGAGTTGGATCGTCATGTGGTCTGGTTGGTTCCCACAGATCGAGAGAGGATCAGGAGGTTTATAGATGGCCTCGGTTTTCAGCTTCGGTTGCTTATGACTAGAGAGAAGGTATCTAGCGCTACTTTTGATAAGGTTGTTGATATAGCTCGACAGATTGAGATAGCTCGTGGTCAGGAGAGGATTGAAAGGGAGGTGAAGAGGCCTTGTGGTCAGGGTGGATTGAGTGGTGCTCCTCATGAGGGTCAATTTCAGCACGGCAGAGGCGGTCTATTCAGACATGCTAAGTCAGCCTGCCCAGTTTATCATGGGGCATCATCGGGCCATGGTTCTCACAGTTCTCATCAGGGAATTCCAGAAATTAGTGCCCTTCCAGACCAGAGTTTGTCCCGTGCTCCATCAGTTCAGGGATCTTCCATGCCAGGTTCCTCTGCTAGTCATCCCGGTGCTAGGGGTTCCCTTCATTCCCCGTTTCCAGCACCAGGGGGTTGTTATGAGTGTGGAGAGTTGGGGCATATATGGAGGCAGTGTCCTCGTCGTCATGGGGGTCCGCCTCGGTAGAGGAGTCAGCCATCGACTTCAGCACCAGTTACTTCACCACCCACCCAGTCAGCTAGGGGTGGAGGACCGTCAGCTAGGGGTCGCCCTAGAGGGGGAGGTCGATCAGGTGGTGGTCAGGCCCGTTTCTATGCACTCCCAGCCGGACCTGATGCTATTGCTTCAGATGCCGTAATCATAGGTATTGTCTCAGTTTGCCACAGAGATGTCTCTGTATTATTTGATCCTGGTTCCACTTTTTCATATGTGTCATCATATTTTGCTCGTTATTTGGATTCGCCTCGTGAGTCTCTTGTTTCATCTGTTCGTGTATCTACTCAGGTGGGCAATACTATTGTTATGGAACGCGTATATCGGTCGTGTGTGGTGACTATTGGGGGTTTGGAGACCCGAGTTGACCTTCTATTGCTTTGTATGGTGGATTTTGATGTGATATTGGGCATGGATTGGTTATCTCCGTGTCGTGCTATTTTGGACTGTCATGCTAAGACAGTGACGTTGGCCATGCCGGGTGTGCCACGGATTAAGTGGCGAGGTTCGACGAATTATGTTCCCAGTAGGGTGATTTCATTTTTGAAGGCCCAGAGGATGGTTGGGAAGGGTTGTCTTTCTTACTTAGCCTTCGTGAGGGATGTCAGTGCAGAGACTCCTACCATTGATTCGGCCCTGATACTGAGAGATTTTCCAGATGTGTTTCCTGCAGACCTGCCGGGCATGCCACCGGACAGGGATATTGATTTTAGTATTGATTTGGTGCCGGGCACTCAACCCATTTCTATTCCACTGTATTGTATGGCACCGGCGGAGTTGAAGCAGTTGAAGGAGCAACTTCAGGATCTCCTTGATAAGGGGTTTATTCAGCCTAGTGTGTCGCCTTGGGGTGCGCCTGTTCTATTTGTGAAGAAGAAGAATGGCACGATGAGGATGTGTATTGATTACATGCATTTGAACAAAGTCACAATAAAAAACAAGTATCCTTTGCCTCGTATTGGTAATTTATTTGACCAGCTTCAGGGAGGGAGGGTGTTCTCCAAGATTGATCTCAGGTCGGGGTATCACCAGTTGAAGATCAGCGACTCGGATATTATTAAGACAGCTTTCAGGACCCGATATGGTCATTATGAGTTCCTTGTGATGTCTTCTAGGCTGACCAATGCCCCAACAGCGTTCATGCATTTGATGAACAACATGTTTCAACCCTAGCTAGACTCGTTCATTATTGTATTCATTGATGATATTATGGTATTCTCGCGTAGTCAGGAGGAGCACGCCGAGCATTTGAGAGTTGTATTGCAGCAGTTGAGGGAGGAGAAACTTTATGCAACGTTCTCCAAGTGTGAGTTTTGGCTCAGTTCAGTGGCTTTCTTGGGGCACATGGTGTCTAGTGAGGGTATTCAGGTTGATCCGAAGAAGATAGAGGCGGTTCAGAGTTGGCTCAGACCGTCCTCAGCCTCAGAGATTCGCAGCTTTCTTGGGTTGGCGGGTTATTACCGTCGGTTCGTTCAGGGTCTTTCATCTATTGCATCACCCTTAACCAAATTAACTCAAAAGGGTGCTCCTTTCAAGTGGTCGGATGAGTGTGAGGCGAGCTTTCAGAAGCTCAAGACTGCCTTGACCACAGCTCCCAGTGTTAGTTTTCCCATCAACTTCAGGTTCATATACGGTATATTGTGATGCTTCTAGAGTTGGTATTGGGTGTGTGTTGATACAGGAGGGTAGAGTGATTGCTTATGCTTCTCGTCAGTTGAAGCCCCATGAGAAGAACTACCCTGTTCACGGTTTGGAGTTGGCTGCCATTGTTCATGCGTTGAAGATTTAGAGGCATTATCTCTATGGTATGTCTTGTGATGTGTTTACTGATCATCGTAGCCTCTAGAACTTGTTCAAGTAGAAGGATCTCAATTTTAAAAGACTATGATATCACTATTTTGTACCATCCGAGGAAGGCCAATGTAGTGGCCGATGCCTTGAGTAGGAAGGCGGTGAGTATGGGCAGTTTGGCGTATATTCCTATTGGGGAGAGACCTCTTGCAGTTGATGTTCAGGCCTTAGCCAATCGGTTTGTGAGGTTGGATATTTCGGAGCCCAGTCGGATCTTAGCTTGTGTGGTTTCTCGGTCTTCCTTGTTTGATTACATCAGAGAGCGCCAGTATGATGATCCTCATTTGCTTGTCCTCAAGGACAGAGTTCAGCACGATGATGCCAGAGATGTAACTATTGGTGATGATGGGGTATTGAGGATGCAGGGCCGGATATGTGTGCTCAATGTAGATGGGCTTCGGGAGTTGATTCTGGAGGAGGCCCATAGCTCGCGGTATTCTATCCATCTCGGTGCCACGAAGATGTATCAGGATTTGAGACAGCACTACTGGTGGAGAAGAATGAAGAAAGATATAGTGGGATTTGTGGCTCGGTGCCTCAATTCTCAGCAGGTGAAATATGAGCATTAGAGACCGGGTGGCTTGCTTCAACAGATAGATATTCTAGAGTGGAAGTGGGAGCAGATCACCATGGATTTTGTAGTTGGACTCCCACAGACTTTGAGGAAGTTCGATGCTATTTGGGTGATTGTGGATTGGCTGACCAAGTTCGTGCACTTCATTCCGGTGTGTACTACCTGTTCTTCAGAGCGGTTAGTTGAGATTTATATCCGAGAGATTGTTCACCTGCATGGTGTCCCATTTTCCATCATTTCAGATAGAGGTACTCAGTTTACATCATAGTTTTGGAGGGCCGTGCAGCGAGAGTTGGGTACTCAGGTTGAGAAGAGCACAACTTTTCACCCTCAGACGGACGGACAGTCCGAGCGCACTATTCAAATATCGGAGGACATGTTGCGCGCTTGTGTCATGGATTTTGGGGGTTCGTGGGATCACTTTCTACCGCTTGTGGAGTTTGCATATAACAACAGTTATCATTCGAGTATTCAGATGGCTCCATATGAGGCTCTATATGGGAGACGGTGTAGATCTCCAGTAGGTTGGTTTGAGCTGGGTGAGGCTAGACTTTTGGGTACAGACTTGGTACAGGATGCTTTGGACAAGGTGAAAGTGATTCAGGAGCGGCTTCATACAGCGTAGACGAGACAGAAGAGCTATGCTGACAGGAAGGTTCGTGATTTGTCTTACATGGTTGGGGAGAAGGTTCTATTGAAGGTTTCACCCATGAAGGGTGTTATGAGATTTAGGAAGAAGGGTAAATTGAGTCCGCGGTTCATTGGGCCTTTTGAGGTGCTTCGGAGGATTGGGGAGGTGGCTTATGAGCTGGCTTTGCCACCTAGCTTGTCGAGTGTGCATCCGATATTTCATGTCTCTATGCTCCGGAAGTATATTGGCGATCCGTCTCATGTTTTGGATTTCAGCACGGTTCAGTTAGACAGTGATTTGACTTATGATGTGGAGCCAATGGCTATTTTGGAGCGGCAGGTCCAAAAGTTTAGATCAAAGGATATAGCTTTAGTAAAAGTGCAGTGGAGAGATTGGCCCGTGGAGGAGGCTACTTGGGAGATCGAGTGGGAGATGCGGAGCAGATATCCACACCTGTTTGAGGCTTCAGGTATGTTTCTTGACTCGTTCGAGGACGAACGTTTGTTTAGGAGGGGGGATGTAACGACCTGGCCGGTCGTTTCATGAGTTACAGCCCCGTTTTCCCCATTTCTGCTTCTTTATGTGTTGTTCAGCTATATTTCATCGTATTGTGTTGGTCGTTGTGTGTTCGGAGTGGTCTTGGAGTGGAATGAGACACTTAGTCACTTATTCAGAAGCTTAAGTTAGAAAAGTCAACCGGATGTTGACTTATGTATATAAGATCTTGGATGTGAATTCTGATAGTTCGGATAGCTTCGTTAGGTGATTTTGGACTTAGGAGCGTGTTCGGAATGTAATTTGGAGGTCCGTGGTAGATTTAGGCTTGAATTGGTGAAATTGGAAATTTGGCATTTTCCGGTCGGCAGTGGAAATCTTGATATCGGGGTCGAAAATGGAATTCCGGAGATTGGACTAAGTCTGTTGTGTCATTTGTGACGTGTGTGCAAAATTTCAGGTTATTCAGATGAGGTTTGATAGGTTTTGGCATCGTTTGCGGAATTCGGAAGTTTGGAAATCCTTAGGCTTGAATCAGAGGGTGATTTGGTGTTTTGATGTTGTTTTGACTGTTCCGAAGGTTGGAATAAGTTTGAATGGTGATATGTAGCTTGTTGGCATGTTTGGTTGAGGTCCCGAGGGTCTTGGGATGGATTTGGGTGGTTGACGGAAAGTTTGGCTTTGAGTTGTTGCTGCTAATTTTTTTGCTGGTTCTGTCATTTCCTCACCTGCGGATTGGGGACCGCAGGTGCGAGGTCGCAGATGCGATAGGAGATCGCAGATGCGGAGTTTTGGCCATCAGGAGAAGAACCGCAGATGCGGTTATTTGGATGCATCTACGGCACCGCGGTAACTAGGGCGCATATGCGGTCCTGGTCGTTTAAGTGGAAATCGCAGGTGCGGTTGGTTGGACCGCAGAAGCGGTTGCGCAGGTGCGAGATTTGGACCGTAGATGGGGGAGTTCTGGGCAGAAAGTATATAAGTTTCCCTTCGTGAATTTCAGTCATTCTTCCACCATTTTTGGGCGATTTTGGAGCTCCAAGCAGTGATTTCAAGAGGGAATCGAGGGATTTCAGTGAGGTAAGCTACTTGGGCCTTGTATTTTGTGTTTGTGATGATTTTTCCACTACCTAATCATGAAATTAGTGGGGAATTTGGGGTGAAGTTGAAGGTTTAGGGCTTGAGTTTTGGAGAGTTTTGATTGGGGATTTGAGGGGCCATTTGCGGTCCGATTTTAATGGTTTTGATATGGATAGACTTGGGAGTGAAAGGAGTTTCTAGTTTTGTAATTTTGTTGGATTCCGAGACGTGGGCCCAGGGGCCGGGTTTGAGTCCAATTCGGGATTTTTAGTTAAATTTGATTATTTTCGTGTGGAATTCATTCCTTTAGCGTATATTGATGATAATATACTGACTTTGGTTTGATTCGGAGCATTTGGAGGCCGAGTCGAGAGGCAAGGGCATCGCGGGTTAGAGTTTTGTCCGGTTTGAGGTAAGTAATGACTGTAAATCTTGCCCTGAGGGTATGAAACCACGGATTACACATCGTTTCACTACTTTGAGGTGACGCACACGCTAGATGACGAGCGTGAGGGCGTGCACCGTTGGGGATCATGACTTGGTCCGTCCCGTAGCTACTATTAAGTTGCGTATTTAATTCGAAACTATTTGATACTTATGTATTTTAGAAAGTATTACTATGTTGAGGGCTGAATGCCATATTTGGGCCTCGTGCCAAGTTGTTTCGACCCTTAGGGGCTTTTTACTACTAATCCTCAGTGTTTTGATTTAATATCTGTACTGAATCATGCTATGTTTTTACTGATTTCATAACTCAGTCTTACTTACTCTGATTTTATGCACAAAATGATATTTTTGGGCTGAGCACCCTGTTTTACTGTTAGCCTGAGTGGCTTGAAAGGTTTCTGACTGAGAAAGGCCGAGGGCCTGTGTTGTGAGGATATCATGGGAACGGGCTGCACGCCGCAGCGTGTTGTACTAATTTATGATATATGAGAGGCCGTGGGACTGATTTATTATGCCATGAGATGGCCTGTTATAGCGTTTGGGCTGTAGGAGCCCCTCTGGAGTCTATACACCCCCAGTGAGCGCGGGTACCCTGAGTGAGTGATATGATGTTGCCCAAGGGGCTGTTCTTGATTCATGTTGTGCCCGAGGGGCTGATTACGAGTAATTGTGAGGTTGCTCGAGGGGCCGGTTCTGATTGATGTTATGTCCGAGGGGTGGTTTATGATACATGCTATTTATGATTTTCGTCATTTTTACTCTGAACTTCATTGAACTTCTGTTGAAACTGTTAAAAAGATATCTTCCAAAGGATTTTTACTGAAATTAGATTTTAGCAAGATGAACTGATTTGTACACTGTTTTCAAAATATACTGTACTTACTGTGGTATTATGACATGGATTTATGTGTTTATTACTGCTTAGTATTTAGTTACTTTTATTACTTACTGAGTTGCGTACTCACATTACTCCCTGCACCTTGTGTGCAGATACAGGCCTTGCGGGTCGTGATAGCGAACGTTGATCCTTCATCCATCGCGGATACCCGGAGTCGGCAAGGTAGCTGCATGGCGATCGCAACCTTGCTCTTCTCCCTCTTATCTTCCTTAGACTATATTAGTATTTTCCAGAATGTGATAGTCTTAGTTGTATTTTGACAGTTCTTAGTAGATGCTCGTGACTTGTGACACCCCGATGTTGGACTTATGTTTCTTTCCGCACTTGTTATTTAGACTCATCTTATGGGATTTTTATTAATTAATAGCTTAAAACATCTTTTTATGAAATATTGGTTTGATTTGGGATTGTGTCGGCTAGCCTAGCTTCATGATAGGCGCCATCACGACCGGGTTGGTTTTGGGGTCGTGATAGGCTTTCAAAGGCCCCCCGATGTATCAACAACCGAGCAACCCGCCTCCTTATCCTTCCCAAGGTCCAAGTTCTTCCAACAATGAGATGTGACGAATTGAGAACATGTTCAAACAAATGATGGAGAAGAATGCGGACTCTGATGCTCAACTAGACTCTCACAACGCTTCAATTTGCAATTTGGAAGTTCAATTGGGGCAAATCTCGCAAGCTTTAAGCACCTGTCCTAAGGGGGCACTATCAAATGACACAGTAGTGAACCCAAAGGGTGGGAACAACACGGGACATGCCATGGCCGTTACTACAAGGAGTGGCAAAGGTGGGGATGCAACCACCTCAAGTCAAAGGAAAATTATGGATGATGAGCAAGTGGTACAAGAAGATGAGATGTCAACAATGAAGTGCAAGCAAATGATGAGGTGAGAATTGATATTGATGACAATGTAGAGGAGACTCATGAGGAAGTGAACCCGTCTAGGGAGCACATTCTTGACATACCGAAACCGGTTGTGCCAAAGGCTAAGGCACCAATGCCTCCTCCTCCTCCTCCATACCCTCAAAGGCTTGCCAAGCAAAATGGCGAGAATCAATTCAAAAAGTTCATTGACATGATGAAGAGTCTATCTATTAATGTGCCACTGGTTGAGGCTTTGGAGCAAATGCCCGTTATGCAAAGTTCATGAAGGACTTGGTGACAAAGAAGAGGTCGATGAATTGTGAAACTATAAAGATGACTCATCAAGTGAGTGCAATTGTGCACTCAATAGCTCCTAAATTGGAAGATCCCAACGCTTTCACAATCCCTTGTACCATTGGAAGTGCTGACTTTGCTAAAGCTCTTTGTGATTGTGGGGAAAGTATCAATTTGATGCCCTATTCGGTTTTCAAGACTTTGGGGATTGGGCAACCAAGACCCACATCTATGAGATTACAAATGGCGGATCGTACCATGAAGAGACCGTTGGGTATAATTGATGATGTGTTGGTTCGTGTTGATAAATTCATTCTTCCGGCGGATTTTGTTATTCTTGATTTCGAGGTTGATTATGAGGTGCCGATCATTCTTGGGAGACCTTTCCTTTCTACGGGGAAGGCTCTAGTTGTTGTTGAAGCCAGAGAACTTGCTTTCCGAGTTGGTGATGAGATATTGGCATGAGTGTAAGTCTATGAGGAAACCCAATATCAATGAGGTGTGCTCTTTCGTGGACTTGGTGACGATGTGATTATTGATGCAACAAGTGCCGTGATGAATTTTGATGATACTTTGGAGGCCGTCTTGCTAAATTGTGATGATGAATAAATGGAAGGTTACATGGAATGTGTGAACACTTTGTAAGGAATAGGGTCGTACACTTATGAGCCTCGCAAGTTGTCCTTGGATCTTGAGAATAGAACCACTCCTCCAACAAAGCCTTCAATTGAGGATCCTCCCATTTTGGAGTTGAAGCCATTGCGTCCACATCTTCGGTATGAATTTCTTGGCCCTTCTTCTACTTTACCGGTTATTCTTTCCTCTTGTTTGACTAACGTGCAGGTAGATTCCACATTGGCGGTGCTACAAAAGAGGAAGAAGGCTATTGGATGGACTTTGGCAGATATTCGGGGAATAAGCCCTGCATTTTGCATGCACAAGATCAACTTGGAGGAAGATGCCAAACCATCTATTGAACATCAAAGGAGACTCAATGAAGCCATGCAAGAGGTTGTCAAAAAGGAGGTCATCAAGTGGTTGGATGCCGGAGTTGTGTACCCCATTTTCCATAGTTTGTGGACTTCTCCGGTTCAATGTGTCCCAAAGAAATGGGGCATGAAGGTGGTCACCAGTGACAAGAATGAGTTGATCCCTACAAGAACGGTGACCGGGTGGAGAGTGTGTATGGACTATCGCAATCTCAACAAATTCACAAGGAAGGATCATTTCCCACTTCCGTTCCTAGATCAGATGCTTGATAGATTGGCCGACCGTGCTTTCTATTGTTTCCTTGATTGGTATTCCGGATAAAATCAAATTCTTATTGCTCCGGATGATCAAGAGAAAACTACTTTCACATGTCCTTATGGCACTCGCATTCTCGCGGATGCCATTTGGGTTGTGCAATGTACCGACGACTTTTCAAAGGTGTATGATTGCTATTTTCACGGACATGGTGGAGGATTTCCTTAAAGTCTTCATGGATGACTTTTCGGTGGTAGGGTATTATTTTGATGATTGTCTAACAAACTTGGATAAAGTATTGGCAAGATGTGAAGAAACAAACTTGGTGCTCAATGGGGAGAAGTATCATTTCATGGTTGAAAAAGGCATTGTCCTTGGCCACAAGATCTCAAAGAATGGCATTGAAGTCGACAAGGCAAAGATTGAGGTGATTTCTAAACTTCCACCTCTAACTTCAGTCAAAGGCATGCGGAGTTTCTTAGGCCACGCGGGATTTTACCGGTGTTTCATCAAGGATTTCTCTAAAGTGGTAAACCCGTTGTGCAAGCTTTTGGAGAAAGATGCCAAGTTTCATTTTGATGAAGATTGCATGAGATCCTTTGAGTTGCTAAAGCTCAAGTTGACTACTACTCCAATCATCACCGCCCAAAATTGGAGTGTTCCTTTTGAGCTCATGTGAGATGCAAGTGATGTAGTGGTAGGGGCTGTTTTGGGGCAACGTATCAACAAGATCTTTCATCCGGTTTATTATGCAAGCAAGACTATGAATAGTGCCCAAGTCAACTACACCGTTACGGAAAAAGAGCTCCTTACCATTGTGTTTGCTATTGAGAAGTTTCGCCCATACTTGATGGATGCAAAAGTGATTGTTCATACGGATCATGCGGCACTCCGTTATCTCATGAGTAAGAAAGATTCCAAAGACCGTTTGATGAGATGGGTAATTTTGTTGCAAGAGTTTGATATTGATATCCAAGATTGAAAAGGGAGTGAAAACCAAGTGGCGGACCACTTGTCTCGTTTGGTGGAGGAGGGGAGGCCGCATGATGGCCTTGAAATCAATGACTCCTTCCCCGATGAGCAACTTTTGGCTATTTCTATGAAAGAGGTGCCTTGGTTCGCGGATTTGGAAAATTATCTTGTGAGTGGTATCATTTCAGTTTCTCTTCAAAGCAAAGGAAGAAGCTCAAACGGGATTGTCAAGACTACTATTGGGATGAACCATACCTTTTCTGGATTTGTACGGATGGAGTGATTAGAAGATGTGTACCAGAGGAGGAGCAAAGTGAAATTCTTGGGGCTTGTCATTCTTTGCCTTATGGTGGTTACCATGGTGAAGCAAGAACGGCGACCAAAGTGTTAAGTTTCGGTTTCTATTGGCCCACTCTCTACAAGGATGCAAGCGAGCTTGTCAAGCGTTGTGATGAATTCCAAAGGGCCGGTGGAATCTCAAAGAAAAATGAAATGCCCCTCACTACCATCTTGGAGATTGACATTTTCGATGTGTGGGGTATTGACTTCATGGGTCCTTTCGTGAGTTCTTGTGGAAACACCTATATCTTGGTCGCGATTGACTATGTGTCCAAATGGGTTGAGGCCGTTGCTTTGCCCAACAATGAAGTGAGAAATGTGGTGTTTTTGAAGAAGAACATCTTTACAAGATTTGGTACTCCAAGGGCTCTCATAAGTGATGGGGGATCCATTTTTGTAACAAAGCTTTCGATACCTTACTCTCCTAGTATGGTGTCACTCATAATGTCACAACCCCTATCACCCTCAAGCAAGTGGTTAATCGGAAGTCTCCAATCGGGAAATCAAGAGTACTTAGTCTAAAACAATGAATGCCAACCGGTCGGATTGGTCAAAGAAACTTGATGATGCTTTATGGGCTTGTAGGATGACTTACAAAACACTGATTGGAATGTATCCATACCGGTTGGTGTTTGTGAAAGCTTGTCATCTTCCAGTGGAACTTGAGCACAAAGCCATGTGGTCTTTGAAGAAGTTGAATCTTGAGTGGGATGTCGCCGCCAACTTAAGGGTGGCACAATTGAATGAGCTAGATGAGTTCCGGTACCATGCATATACAAGTTCGTCCTTATACAATGAGAAGATGAAGTACCTCCATGACAAGTACATTCGGAACAAGGAGTTTAAAGAAGGTGATCTTGTGTTGTTATTCAATTCTCGGTTACGGATGTTTCCGGGAAAGTTAAAGTCTAAATGGAGTGGCCCGTTTGAGGTTATGAGTGTGACACTCTTTGGTGCATTGGACTTGAAAAATAAAAATGATGAAGTGTTTAGAGTCAATGGTCACCGGATGAAGCATTATCTGGGAAAAGTTGATGATGGCCACGTCGTGGTGGTTGTTCAGTTCAAGTGATGATGGTAATTTGCATTGTGCCGTGACATTAAATCAGGTGCTTCTTGGGAGGCAACCCACGTGTCTTTTTCTTTTTCTTTTCTTTTTTAGATAGGTCTTGTTGTGCTAACTGGTTTTGAAGTGTGTTATAGGAATGAGTGCGCTTTGCAGGAACTGTGCTAAAAAAAATTGGCTAAGTATGAAAATAGTGGGACCGCACAATCATTATGCAGACCGCACACATTTGAGTGCCACCGCAGAAAGAGATTTGCGGCCGCACAATTCTTGTGCGGACCGCACAACTAGATGATAAAAAGTGCACACTCTCTGAAGCTTGTCTGTCAGAGAAATGGCCAAAGTCTGGCCGCACAAGGAAATGTGTGGTCCGCATTTGCAGCCGCACTAAAAAATGTGCGGACCGCAGATCTTCAAAAGGGAAGTGTCCACCAGGTAACAGAGTGCAGACCGCACATGAAATTGTGCGGCCGCACTCTTCTCTTGAATCTTAGGCCATCGCGATAAGTGTAAATAGTAACATTTGTGAGCACGTGATTTTTGCCCTATATGAATTACTCCCAGAAATTCAAAACAAAATAACTTTTTTCAGTATTTGCAATTTTGTGACATTTTCTGTTAATTGTTTGCATTTTTATTTGTGCATTTTAATTAGTGAAAAATACAAAAAAAAATATGTTGCATTTGCATTTAGGGTTTGACTTTGCATTTTTAAGAATTAACTAGTAATTAAGTATTTTATTAAAAAGGAAAAATCACAAAATAGTTTCATTTGCACTTTTGGAGTCAACTTTTTTTATTTTAGTAGTTTTCCTTTTTAATTCGTTAGTGGTGGTAATTATCATTTAGGTTTAATTATTATTTTTAGGATAATTAGGTGTTAGGAATTAATTAGGATTTTAGTTTAATTTTG
>NW_017675704.1:58530-61428 GCF_001879085.1 Nicotiana attenuata
GTTCATGCGTCCGTTCTTTCTTGTTACTAACTCACCCTTTAAAAGTAGTTCGATTTTGGCCCAAAAGCTTTTGGTAATTTCCCCCCTTTAATTAGACTTTCCGGACTGAAACCAAGGCGTGCCCTAATGACCATTAGCATATAGAATGGCCCTCGTATTAACTTTATAACCTAGATATTAAAAAATGATTAATATTCGTAAAGCCTTTAGGGCCGATTAAAACATGATTGTGGTTGCGTATACGTTCGCGTAACATGACCATGATCCTAAATTAATTCGGAGTATGCGTTCGCGCAACTTCGCTCAATCTTTTCTTAATAATAAAATAGGTTACAAGCTTTTAAATTTTTTTTTTAGTTCACGTAAGTTCATCAAAATCACATATGGCTTTTTAGTAATTTCGTAGGCTAGATAAAAATAATATTTCGTAGAATATCCTTTAGGGCCGTTTAAAATACCAAGTGTGGTTGCGTATACGTTCGCGTAACACAACTACATTTCTAAAAAACAAAGCCGGAGTATGCGTTCGCGCAACTTCGGCCCAAACTTTTCTTAATAATAATTAAGCGTTATTAATTGTGGACACGTTCGTGTGACATGATTTTTGACGCACCAAACAAGCGGGTATACGTACGCGTAACCCGTCTCAAGATAAATTTTTTTAATTAAAAGCGGTGAAAGAAGCAAAAGCATATAGGTTCTAAAATCAGTAATTAAATATTTGATTAAGCCAAGTATGATCAAAGCGACCGTGCTAGAACCACGGAACTCGGGAGTGCCTAACACCTTCTCCCGGGTTAACAGAATTTCTTACCCGAATTTCTGATTCGCAGACTGTATACAGAGTCAAACCTTTTCCTCGATTCGGGATTTAAACCGGTGACTTGGGACACCATAAATCTCCCAAGTGGCGACTCTAATTTTTAATATAAAATCCCGTTTCGATTGTCCTTTAATTGGAAAAACTCCCTTTATTATACCCCTTTCCGGGGGTGTAGTAAGAAAAAAAGGAGGTGTGACAGCTCTGGCGACTCCGCTGGGGACAAAAACCCAAAACTTTTGTTCAGGGTTCAAGAATTCGAGCTTATTTCATGATTTTTACTTGGCTTATTTATTATTGATATTATTGTATTTTGTGAACCTTTGTGCTAACTGCTATCTGTTTACCTCTTTGATATTGTTGCATTGTATGTAATTGTCTTCTTACGCCACCCCTTTAGTTTTTTTTAAAAATTGGTGCATACGTTCGCGTAGCCCGCTTTTTCTAGAAAATATACCAAATAGAGCGAGGCTGGGCAAGCGACAAGGCCGAGCAGACTTCAGTGCTCCCGGTACGTCGCCCCCTCCTCGGCCCCAGTTGTCCGCTCGGGTACCCCAAGTCTAGACCAAAACCCCAGGTTTTTTAAACTTAGAAAAAACACAGCTCCATGTCGGATCCCTAGTAGGAGCGCTTGTTTGCATCACGTGCATTTTGGCTTAGGGGACTCAACACAGGCGTTGGGTCCGTCTAGGACAGGTGTACCCCAAAATAACAGACCATCATGATGCATCCTATGTGCTATGTGAACATTCATTTGTTTTGGCTTGCATGCTGACCGGCTAAATAAGAAAAGAAGAGCGAGGAAAAATCATTGAAAAACAAGAAGAGGGGAAAAAGAGAGGAAAAAGACCAAGAGTGATGTAGGAAAGAAGAAACCCGGTTCTGAAGAAAACCCAATGCTTGAAAATACCCCGAAACTCTACCGATTTTTTAAAAAAAAAAGTCATTTCAAAGTCAAGTTGGCCGAACTACGCGGGTCTGATTCCCATCGGATATGGGATACGTAGGCAACCTACATAAGGTCCGGCCTTATTTTGAAAAAGAAAAGAAAAAAAGAGAGAGAAGCGAGGGAGTCAAACAAATGCAGTCAGTCAAAATAAGTCGATTCAGTGTCGGTAGTGTTTTAAACCATTCTTACCGAGATAGCCTTAGAATATTCTTCCGTTGTCGAAGGGCTATCCTCGTAATCGAATGGGCAAAGTTCAGAAGTGTCACAAAATAAGCCTCCCCCGGCCTCAAAATTCATGTGGAATTGGGAAGGGGCCATATTTGCAAAGCTAGCCTTTTGGCTAAAATTGGCATATCAAGGAAGGGATCATGGTCTTTTGTTTTAAAACTAGAAACTTTCTTTCAAAAAAAGGTCCATTAGAGTCAACCCTAACCCCACCTTTCTACAGGAACAAATGAATATTATCCAGGATCTGCCAGAAGTGGTCAGGGGGCAGGCTCGAGTACATTTGCGCATGTGGTGGAATGATTTGGATCAAGATGGTCAGAAATGGGTAAGAAAACAATTGGGCGCTCTTATAAACATTTGGGAGATCCAACCACGACACGATCTGATCAAGGCTATGATAACTTTCTGGGACCCTGCTCGTAATGCTTTTTGCTTCTCAGACTTTGAGATTACCCCTACTTTGGAGGAGATAGCCGGGTACATTGAGTTTGGACGAGATTTGAGGAAGCAACAGCTTATATTTCCAAGGGCTCCGTCAGTGCACAAGTTTTTTGACCTCCTGAATATTAGTAAACAGACAAGCAAGAACCGTGTAAGCGAAGGGTGTTGTGCTTTCCACTTTTTGTACTTCAGGTTTGGGCACTCTTCTGGTTTTGAGGCACATGAAAGGGGTTGTGCAACAAACAAGATAAGGGTCTTTGGCAACTTCATCGCCGGTTTGCATTTATCGTGGCGTTTTTGGGGATAATGGTTTTTCCAAATGAGAAGGGGACAGTGGATATACGTATGGCTAGAATTGCACAAATCCTCACTACCATGAAAGATCATACACTTGCCCCGTTGATATTGGCGGATATTTATCGTGCATTGACTTCGTGCAAAGCCGGGGCCCAGTTCTTCG